>NW_020898029.1:121746-135530 GCF_003984885.1 Neopelma chrysocephalum
TATTCCATTTCTTCCTATTCCATTTCTTCCTATTCCATTTCTTCCTAATTTCTTCCTTTTTAATGTCTTTCTTTTTGATTTTCCTTTTAATTTCTCTTTCGCCTTTAATTTCTTCCTTTGTTTTGATTTCTTTATTTTTAATTTCTTTAATTTTTATTAATTTTTATTTCCTTTATTTATTCTTAATTGATTAATTTATCTTTAATCGATCTATTTATCTTAAATTTCTTTATTTACGTTTCACTGATTTCTTTTCTCTCGCGTGGAAATGGGGTGTTCTGCTGCCATCTAGTGATTCCCCGCCCTGCTCCTCCCGTGGGTTTGCACTAAGAGCAGCCGGCAGCAGAGTGGGCTTTATTTTCAGTTTCTCCTAATCATTTTCCATCTAACGTGTTGCTTTTCTGCCTTGACATCACCTTTGCAAAGTGTCTGAACGTTACCAGGCCTTTTTGTTTCATCTTTGGGGTTCTTAAAGTTTCTGAGTCTCACAAGTTTTACTGTTAAAATCCCACTTTACTTTGTAAATTGGGAGAAGCAGCTCATGATTATTGAAGTTCTTCGGCCCTGGCATCAAAATCTCACTGGGTGCAGAACACTTGAGTAGCATTATCTTCTCAACAATATGTTTATGGTTGCTGCTGTACAACTGTTTTCCTCCCTGGGAGTTAAAAAAGCCCCTAAATTAGCATTAAAGTCAACTGAAACTGTTTTCAAACACATTTTCCATATCCTGTTTAACCCTGTGCTGCAAAACCCTCGTGCCAAAGAAACTTCTGAGCTGGGGCTTGGTCGATCAAAGGGTTTCACTTCAGACAGAGCAGTTGAAATGCTGACTTGGCTGGAGATGGAGAATTTCTTCAAGTTGCTTTTTGGGGGGGGGTTTGCTCTGTTTTAGGCTGACTTGAGATATCTGCAGGTTGTAATTAGCAGGTGTGACTGTAGGATGTGGGAACACACCTGGATTAGCTTTAGTTTAACAAGCTGAGGCACCAGTTGCAGTATAAAAAGAGGCTGGTGGGAAGGTGGAACATCTCTGAAGGACTGGTGGGTTTGACCCTCCTTTCTGTTGGGTTAAGGTAGATTTGGGTGCACTGATCACCTGTTTGTGTTGTAAATCAAGTGATAAAGGAGGGGTTGGTCCAGGGTAGGTGCCAGCCTGTCAGCCTTGCCCTGAAATAGTGCAGATAAACCCATTTTCTGATGAGTTTTCAGTCAGGATGCACTTGCCCTACAAAGATAATTCCTCCTTGTGCAGCTCCAGGAGTTCTTAGTTCAGGCACAAACGTTTCCCCAACCTCTCTTAGTCCTTGTCCCTGCTGCTCTCACTGTGCTTTGTCTGGCTTTGGGAATCCCTGGAAATGTTCAGTTTCTTATTAAAACTTTTAAATAGGGTTAGAAAATGAGTTGCCAGTTAAAACCTTTATTCCTTTGTCAGAGGTTTGTCTTTCTTCAGCTGCTGGTGCTTCTTTCCCACCGTCCTTTGAACCCCTCTGTGGTTTCCTGTCCCATTCCTGTGTCAGCTCTCCCGTTTCAGTTTGCACCTGTTGTCACTCGTGTCCTGTGCTGATGTTGTTCCCCTGTCTGTGACTCTCCCATTTCTGGTGGTGTTCTCGTGGAGTTTTCATCCCTAAACCCAGAAAAAGCCCGGATCGCTTCCCGCGCACTCAGATTTCCCGGGATTGTTCCGCAGGCGTTCGATGCCATAAATCAGAATTGAATTATCAGAGTGATTCCTGTGAAGTGTAAATTTTTGTGGTTTTTGCTCTGCTTCCCCCCCCCGATAGAGAACAAAGCTCCAGGGATTGCTTTTTCTCGTGGTTTGGGCTGGAAGGGGACGATCATTTCCTGTACAATTTCTTAGTCAGACCTTAAATATGTGGGGAAGCTTGTCTGAACTTCTGACTGCTCCGAGGGCTCCACTCTTACATGTTAACCCTCAAATGCTTGTGCTCCTCAGAGCTCTTGAGAGGTGCTTCAGAGACCTATTTGTGCCTCTGCACTTCTCCTTTTGCAGGGGCAGGGTCTTGATTTGACTACATCCAGTGCCAGACTTGCCAAATAAACTCTCAGAATTACAGAGCTTGTGAAATTAGGACAAGCTAAAGAGAGGTTAGGTGGTTTCAAGTTGAATTGGGTCTTTTTTTTGATTTTACTTGCAATGGAAAAATTGTGTGTTTGCCTGGAGAAAAGTGGGTGATTGACTCTTTGGCTTCTACTCAATGCCACAATTAAGATGGTGTAAGAACAATCTGGATCATACAGAATTTCAATATAAAGACCAGTCTGTGTTAGTGTTCAGGATGTGTCTGAATTAAGGAAGAAATAATTCCTTTTTTAATCTGTAGGTAACATGTAATTATCTTCAGATCCTGATGGGAACGTTGGGGATCTGTAACTCTTTAAGTTCTTCTTCCCAGAATTGATATTTCTAGGGAAATGTGCTGCAAAACCTCTCAGAGGTGGTTTAGTGGTTTAGTCTGGTAACAAGTCCAGGGCAACATGGAAACCTTGTTCCTGTAACTCGTGGGGTCTTTGGAAAAAAAAGTAAGAAAACCAGTAATAAAATAGCAAGAACACCAATGTAACAGTAAAGTGTGATGGTGAAGTGACTGTGGATGGTTTTAAAGCCACGTGTTCTTTCTTGGCGCGTGGAGACCGTTCCAGCGGGAAGGTTTGGGAGCGGGCGGAGGGAGTAACCAGCTGCTTTGGTGCTTTCCCTGCAGATGGAAGATGGTCACTCCCTTTTCGATTACAGCGTGGGACTCAATGATATTGTTCAGCTCCTGGTCAGACAAAGCCCAGCAGTGCTTCCTGCTGTGAGCAAGGAGAAGGATTCCGAGCTCTCCGACACCGACTCCGGCTGCGGCTCCGGCCAAAGCGACTCCGACAAGAGCTCCCACAACGGAGAGGGTGCCCTGGAACTGGAGGGCCAGCCCAGCACAGCAGCACAGCCCGACTGGACCCACCCTGTCTTTGGCCTCTATAAGGTGAGTTCATCAAAAAAAACCTTCAGATTCCTCAAAATCTCCCCTCGGGTGGGAATTGTTCCTCTGCGGTCGAGGGTTTCTGAAAATCCTTTATGCCCCAATTGTGTGGGTAGTTCCTTTTTTTTTTCTCTTAAACCCTCCAACAACAAAGACAACAATACCAACAGACCCACAAAGCCACAAAACGCGACATGTTGTAGGTCAAAATATTGATTTTTTTTTTTTCATTTTATCCTTTGAACTGAAACTAGAATACATTAATTGATTGTAAAAAAAAAGCCCAAAAAGGCATTCAGAGCGCCTGGTTTGATTTTAAAAATCTTCCCAATATTTTTGCTTGGAGTCACTATGTTTGCCAAAGCTGAAACTTTTCTTGAATGAACAAAAGAAAATCTCAAGCAGCTGTTGAGAATCATTTTACTGGTGTGTTTCAATGGGTTTTATTACAGATCTAGTGATGTCTTTGCCAGGCTGTGAGCAAGACAGTTTGAAAGTCTGCTACAGGCTAAGCAAGAATGGTTTGTGCTTGCTAAGAAACCTGGTGGTGTAAAATGGATTTATAATCTTTTAAGTTCAACCTGAGCAGACTGGAGGACTGCACAGGATCAGGAAAGCAAAGGAAATGTTAATTTTTAAGACATATTGATAGTGGTGAAGTTCTTGAGGTGATGAAAGCTTCAAGTAGGTTTGGAAATGAATGGTTAATTTGTAAATCCACTTTGGTGAGCTGCAGCCTTTGCTCTGTGTAGATCAACGACTTGGTGGACGCCCGGGACACGGACATGGGAGCGTGGTTTGAAGCCCAGGTTGTGAATGTGACCAGGAAAAAACCTCCCAGGGAAGCAGCTGAGAGCTGCACAGACCCTGTCCCTGAGGAAGATGTGATCTATCACGTCAAATATGACGAGTGAGTTCTCTGCCTTCTTGCCTGATAAAGTCATTTTGGTCATGATGCTGGTGGGAAATTTTAGTGCAGAGATCCACAAGGTAAACCAGGGATTGTGTCACTGTAAGGTTGTTTTACAGCTGGAGTTCCAGGGGGGCTGGAATCGTGTTTTTTGGAAATATGAAATGCTGTTATCCAGATTAAATGGGGTGCATGAGTAGCAGTGTTAGACCGGTTGGTTCTGGCTGTGTCTGGGAGGGAGCAGGAGATTTTATTCTTCATGTTATTCTTGTGTTGCACAGCAAAATCGACCTGCCTGGATAAAATCTGTCGCTTCTCAAACTGATGTTGAATCTGATTTTCCTTCTCTGTCCCTCCATCCCTCCCTCCAAGTTATCCAGAGAATGGAGTGGTGCAGATGAGCTCCAGTAACGTTCGGGCCCGGGCACGGACTATTCTGAAGTGGCACCAGCTGGAAGTAGGACAGGTGGTGATGGTCAACTACAACCCTGATGAGCCAAAAGAGAGGGGCTTTTGGTATGATGCTGAGATCCTGCAGAAAAGGGAAACAAAAATGACCAGGGAGATCAATGCAAAGATCCTACTCGGGTAAGCAAATCTGTCACGGGGAATAAAGTGAATTTCCCCGACTTTTCTCAAGCTTTCCCAAGGTCTGGGTGACTCAAGAAATGGTGCAACAGAAGTGCTGGGGAGAGGTGAGAAGTGGCCTGTCCTTTTTGGGGGATTGACTTCTTCATGCTGCAGTTTTGATTAACTTCCACTGAGGAATTGGACACTCTAAGGAATCACAGAAGATACTGTTCCATGGACTCACTCGATGCTGAGAGGATGTGAAGCCCCATATTCACTACAAAGCATTGTTTTATGTGTTAATTATCCATTATGGCTTCACAAAAGCTGCAGTGTAATGTTGTGTGGAGGTATGATAATGTAGAACAAACCCTCATTTTATAAAGGTGATGAAAAGTTACTCCAGTTCTCTCCTGGAGACTTTCAACTTCAGAAAAAAAAAGGATATACTTTTTAAAAGTTTTAGATAATTTTCACAGGGTTACCAGAATATTCCTTTTTTTTTCCCCTCTCACTACAGGGATTTTGACTTTTTAACTATAAAATACAAGAAGAATCAGTCTGGAATATACTTGGAGGGAGGCAGAACAGTCACTGATGATAGTTGGAATGCTCTGAGTGCTTGGAATCTCACTGAGACAAAAGGGGATACCCTCTAATTGCACAAAAATGATTTGATTCTTAACACCAGAGCAGTCTGGTACATGCACAGCTGTGAACTCCTGCTGTGGGATACTTTCAAAGCCTGATCTCTTTTACTTTCCTCAACTCACAGGGAAGCTGGTGACTCCTTGAACGACTGCACAATCATGTTAGTGGATGAAATCTATAAAATTGAGGAACCAGGCAGTGCTTCCCCCATCCCAGCTGGAACACCAAAACGTGAGTCTTGGGGAGCTCTTGCACGTCTGTGTTACCCTGTGATGTTCTGCTGATTGTCCTTGGGAGGATCAAAGGTCTGAGAGTCTCAGGACACGTTTAGTTGTGCCTCCTTCAACTATTTCCATTGGATCTTGGCCCTTTCTGACTCTGCTTTCTGTCTGCTCACAGGGCAGAGTGGACCTGTGTGTAAAGCCTGCAAGGACAACCCAAACAAGACCTGCAGAGTCTGTGCTTGTCACATCTGTGGAGGGAAACAAGATCCAGACAAGCAGCTCATGTGTGACGAGTGTGACATGGCTTTCCACATCTACTGCCTCAACCCTCCCCTCAGCAGCATCCCAGATGATGAGGACTGGTGAGTTCTGGGTGTGGGATCACAATTACCATCTAATTGGGAGCAGAAAGTGAGGTCTGAGGCTTGAAGCTGCCCTTTGGTGGCAATGTTGTAACTGCACAGGTGTTTGTGTGTTTTGGGGGTTTTTTTGATAGGATTTCATAGCTTTCCTTGAGCTTGTGAGAGTAGGTTTTAGGCCAGTGGCTTCCAGCTTCTTTTCTGAGTTTTGGGATCTGGATGCCTGTTTTCTATACCTGCCTAAGGCCAGGTTGGGAAGAAACTCCTCCCTGGGAGGGTGGGGAGGCCCTGGCACAAGTTGCCCAGAGAAGCTGTGGCTGCCCCATCCCTGGGAGTATCCAAGGCCAGGCTGGATGAGCTTGGAGCAACCTGGGATAGTGGAAGGTGTCCCTGCCCGTGGCAGGGAGTGGAATGAGATGAACTTTAAGGTCCCTTCCAAATCCCAAATGAGAACCAGGAGGCTTCACTTGTGCAGTGCCTTTCCTGGGTCACTCCAGGCAGTCCCCAGGCCCCACCATCAGATTGGGCTGGTGATGGATGCTGGTTTGGATATGAAATATATACAGTGACAGATACAGAGAGTGAAATACAGCTTTCAATATACATATAGATAGTAAAATACACTGTTTTATTCCCTCTGCCCTCTTTCAGCATCATATACAATGATTTTGTGATAGAGCTGTTGTCCTGACACATCAGCAGTGCCTCAGAAGGTGCTGCAAGGACAGCAGCTGATACAGGTCTAATTCCAGTATGGAGAGGTTCCATGTCCTATCTAGTTTCACGTGGGAAATTGTAACATAACTCAGTATGTTTTGATGGAATTCCCTTTTAATTCAAGGCTTTGCTACTTGTTAATTTTCACTGACTTCAGGTATTGCCCCGAGTGTCGAAACGATGCGAGTGAGGTGGTTTTAGCAGGAGAGAGGTTAAAAGAAAGCAAAAAGAAACAAAAGATGGCATCTGCCAACTCATCCTCAAGGAGAGACTGGGGCAAGGTCAGTTCAGAGCTGTTTTACTCTCAAGATCAGTGTGTTGCTGTTAAATCCCTTTGGATTCTTGGCTCACTGGTCTCTCTGACTCAGGGCATGGCGTGTGTCGGCCGCACCAAGGAATGCACCATCGTCCCCTCCAACCACTATGGACCAATCCCTGGCATTCCTGTTGGCACCATGTGGAAGTTCAGAGTTCAGGTATGAAGCTGAATCCTGGCCTGAAAAATTGGGAAAATGGGAATGGTCCAGCTCTTACAAGAAACAGTTAATCTCGGAGTGTGTGTCCCTGGATGTGTAAGTGCAGGAGGGAAAGAATTCTGGCTTTGTCTGGATCAAGTGTTCCAGAACTAATGTTGTGTTGTCCAGGCCTATCAAGTGCTGGTTTATTTTTCTTTAGTGCTCTTTTTGGTAACTCAAAAAACCCAAAGCAAACATATTTGTTTCCAGGAGTTTGTCCTGGAGTTCTGTAGTATCTCCCACTGTTCCCCTGGAAAGAGTCTCTCAAATATTTACATGTATTACAAAAAAAGAAGGTTTCTCATCCTGTTAGAAAGTTGGGGAAATAAAAAGCACTGACCTATCCAGATCTTTTTTTAAGCATTAGGTGAAGGTTGCTATTACAAGTCTTTCAAAACCAATCCTTTTATAAAAATATTTAATATCCATATTATTCCTAAATCCCTGGAGCTTTTTAGTAAGCAATCTCAGCAAGATCCAAATTTCTAAATTCACATCACAAAACTTACCCACGTGTTCAATTGACTGAAATACTTGATGGCTCATTTTTTTAGAAGCATTTTTATTTTTCTTTCCTCTACGTGGAGGTTTTTTGGAGGATAGTGGTGAGAGCAGTTTCAACCCAAATCTGAAATAGTGTTTGGTTCAGCCCCAAGGCCAAGGGGTGATCATGTTGTTTGGAGCCTTGCAAACTGTTTCTGGTTTTCCAGGTGAGCGAATCCGGAGTGCACAGGCCCCATGTTGCAGGGATACATGGCAGAAGCAACGATGGGGCCTATTCCTTGGTCCTGGCAGGAGGCTATGAAGATGACATAGTAAGTAAATTTTGATTATTTATGCCCAGAACCAAACTAACTTGTTAAAACAAAGACTTGGCCTTAGTTACTTTTTACACTCCACATCAGACACTTGCCCATCTTCACTTAATTTTCTTCAGAAGAAAATTAGACAAGGAAAAACTACAGTAAAAGTGATGATCCTGAGCCACAGGATCATCTAAGCTAAGTTGAATATCCCCATGTCAGCTTTTGATCTCAGAATCCTCAGCTGCCTCTTCAGGGTCTCCACTGCACCCACAGTTTGAGCAGAGTCTCGTGGTCTCTGCTGCCAGATCTTCACTTCCAGGAGATCCTGTGTGAGCCACGTGAGGCTCAGAGGTCCTTGGCACTGCTCAGGGGTGGGACAAGACAAGAGCTGTCACCCTGACAGTTGTCACCCCGACTCTGCTCTCCTGGCAGTCTCAGGGAAGGACCACAGACTGAACCTGGGAGCTTAAACACAGGAAGTACAGAATCACAGAATCATGGAATCAGCTGGGTTGGAAGGGACCTCTAAGATCATCAATCCAACCCTTGATCCAACCCCGCTGTGGTTCCCAGCCCATGGCACTGATGCCACATCCAGTCTCACCTTAAAAGCCTCCAGGGACAGAGAATCCACCACTTCCCTGGGCAGCCCATTCCAATGGCTGATCACCCTCTCTGCAAAGAAATTCTTCCTGATATCCAACCTAAACCTCCCCTGGCACAGCTGCAGACCCTGAGCCCTCTTGTCTTGCTGAGAGTTGCCTGGGAAAAGAGACCAACCCCCCCCTGGCTCCCCCCTCCTGTCAGGGAGTTGCAGAGAGTGAGGAGGTCTCCCCTGAGCCTCCTCTTCTCCAGGCTGAACAGCCCCAGCTCCCTCAGCCTCTCCTCACAGCACTTGGCCATGGGGTTTTCCAGCATGTGATGGACTCGCTCTGACTTTTCCAGGTGGTGAAATACTGGCCCGAGACGGGGAAATCTGGATTTTTAGTGTGGCGTTACCTGCTCAGGAGGGACGATGAAGAACCTGCTCCTTGGACCAAAGAGGGAAAGGACAGGATGAAAAAGCTTGGCCTAACAATGCAGGTACTCCCTTGAGACATCACCTGGACACTGAACTTGATGGATAGGAGGAATTTTTCTGTTCCATGCTCTTATTGAGGATGATCCTTATGTAACAATTCAAACTGAGGGGGGGCACAAATGCTTCCATTCCTGTGAGATTTTTTTTTTCTTTATACATCAGGAGGCTGAAAGGGCAAAAACTCACTTTTTTTTATACAAAATTTCCATAATCTGCATAAGTGCTTCAACAAAAGCAGGGATGTGTTGCTTAAAATAGATTAAAACTGCCCCTGGAGCAGTTCTCCAGAGGTCAGCCTTGGACCTGTATTAGTCTGTTGAGCCTGAACTGATGTGTCTGCGTTGGATGCTCTTTGTTTTCTTTCCTTGTAGTATCCTGAAGGATATTTGGAAGCTGTTGCAAATAAAGATAAGGAAAAAGAAAATAATGGAGAGGATGAGTTTGATACCCCGGGGAAAGGAAAGAGGAAAAGGAAATCAGCAGGTTTGTGGAGTAGGCAAGTGGATATAGAAAGCCTTGTAGGTTTTTTTGTGCATTTTACTTAATGTCTCTTTTCTGGTGATTTTTTATTTGGTTGTTCAAAAAAATCACTGTTTTCTTTCAGGTGGGGAGGAAAAACCCGTCACCTCTCCAGCAGGGACCCCAAAGAAAACTAAAGTTGAGCCATACAAGCTGACAGCCCAGCAGAAATCTCTCATAAAAAGTGATGAAGCCAATGAAAAACTGTGGAATGAAGTACTAGAGGCTCTCAAAGATGGACCGGTACATCCTGCTTTTTATCCCCAGAGGGACTTTATTCCCAGAAATAAAGGGACAACTGTAGCTGTGCTGTCCCTGGATACAAACCTTGGCTGCATCAAAGAAACAGCCTGAAGACCTACAGTGGTTTTATTTTAGTGTGGACATCCCCAGCACATTTAATGTGACTGTTTTTACACTTCAAGATTTATGGGAAAACTTTCCGTGATGGAAATAATCCCTTACATTTAACGTGGGGTGGGGTTCTGGGTTTCAGAGGGTGGTGGCAATAACTTGATTCCAATGTTGCCTTCCCAGAAATTCCTCAGTAAGGTGGAAGAGGCCTTCCTGTGTATCTGCTGTCAGGAGGTCGTGTTCCGGCCCGTCACGACCGTCTGCCAACACAACGTGTGCAAGGTGAGGGAACCTGGGCCCTGCTGAGCTCAGCCTTGGAGGGACCTGGGGAGGGCTTGGTTTGCTTGGGATTTCTGCCAGGAATTTGTCCTTTAGCATTAGTCAGGTTTAGAGGGATTTTGGACAAGGGATGAAGGGACAGGACAAGGGGGGGGAATGGCTTCCCACTGGCAGAGGGCAGGGTTAGGTGGGATACTGGGAAGGAATTCTTGGCTGGGAGGGTGAGGAGGGGCTGGGATGGATTTCCCAGAGAAGCTGTGGCTGCCCCTGGATCCCTGGAAGTGTCCAAGGCTGGGTTGGAGTAACCTGGGCTAGTGGAAGGTGTCTCTGCCCATGGCAGGGGGTGGAACAAGATGAGCTTTAAGGTTCTTCCAACCCAAACCATTCTGTGACTCTACTTTATTAAATTAAAACAACAATAAGCATTATGGCCATTATTAATAAGGGGGTAGAACAGGATGAGTTTTGAGGTTCTTCCAACTCAAACTATTCTTTGATATGTGAAAACTGTGATTTGATGGAAGTTCTTTGGCATAGAAAAGTCTGTCTTTTAGAGGAAGTTCCAGTCTTGGGTTGCTACTCCCTGGTTCTTTTACAGGGAGCTGAGAGCTTCTCTGAGGGTTCAGTGTCACTGCTGGGGGACTAAGGGGATCTTTAAGGTCCTTTCCAACCCAAACCATTCTGTGCCATCTTTACCTGTTCATCTCATCCCAGGCAGTTCCCATTTGGCCTCAGTAGTTTTCAGAAGCTGCCGTGTTGTTCCCCTCTGTTCTCAGGACAGATCCTTCCCTTTCTCTGCTGCTTTATCCCTTCCAACCACCCTTTTCTGACCACTTTGCTTTTAATGGGTTTGATGATGATGAGATGATGTGGAATCCAAAATGATGTTGGTTTCCTGGGAGCATTGGAGGTGGTGGTTGGAACATCTTGAGGTGCACAGAGCGAAGTTTTCTCTCCACCTCGGCCCTTTCCCAGCTGAAACTCTGGAAGCACACATCCCTTAACCAGGAATTCTTGTGTCCCTCAGGACTGTCTGGACAGATCCTTCAGGGCTGACGTGTACAGCTGCCCTGCCTGTCGCTACGACCTGGGCAAGACCTACAGCATGGAGGTGAACGAGGCCCTGCAGGACATCCTCACCCAGCTCTTCCCTGGCTACGGCAACGGCCGGTGATTCCCTAAAGCACTTCTCCTTCCCTTGGGTTCACACTTAAACCACGGGCTTAATTTAAAAAAACAAACAAACAAAAACAAACAAACCAGCAAACCTGTAGTCTGTGTTCTCCCAGACCCCCCCTAAAAAGGTTTGAAGTCTTCCTCGTTTTTAAAAACCTATAAACTCCAAGGACTGTCCTTTTTGTGCGTTCGTGGATTTTCGTTTTTGTTCTAAATGTTGAAGTTTGCTTTTTTTTTTTTTAATTGTTGTGGTTTTTTTCTCCCCTCAAACCTGCCACTCATTCAGCACAGAATTATTTGTTCTTAATGGACTGAAAGTGCTTCCGGTGAGGCTGCTAATGATGAGGAAAGTTCTCAGAGTGCCCCCCGTGCCCCCCTTTTATTTTTATTTTTATTTTTTTTATTCCAAAAAATGGCTTGGTTGCTAGAACAATCTTCACTGTCTGGGGATTTGGCCATCAAGGTAGACTCGTGCATCACCTTGGCAGCATTTTGATACTCAAAATTTGTACAAGTTGGTTCCTGGCTTTGTACCACAAGTGGGTATTTGCTATTTTTTTTTTGTAAGAACTGGGGTTTTATACGTTTGACAAAAAAGCCATTTCCTGCTAATTTTATATTCTCAAAACCATAAAGCTGCTTGCTTAGAGCCAAGTAGTTGGAGCAATATGAAGTACTACCTCACTGGACTTGTTGTAGGGAAGGATTTGTTCAGCCAGGCGCTGTCCTCTGTCCCGAGATGCCATTGTGGAATATCCTAAAGCCATCCTTAAGTGCCTTTTGTCCTTTGCTGGAAGACTGGGCTCTGAATCACCATATATATCTTTTTTTTTTTTTTTCATAAGCACTGAAACGTTTTTAACTTGCCAGCCAGATCTTTGGTAACATGGAACACTGTAGCTGTGTGTGATTAGTGTGGATTTGCAGAGGATCAGGTTTCCTAGTGATAGGTGAATTAAGGGTTGTGTTTTTTTCCTTTGTTTCGCTGCATTTCCACCTGGAAATGAAAAATAACCAATTCTGGCTTTTTCTATGAACCATTTTGTATTGGACCTGCCACCGAGAAGGCTCACTTTGTATTTTTCTACCATTACAAAAGTTTGCAGTTCGATACCTCAACAAGACAGGGATGTTTTTAATCACACTTTACTGCAGACAGACTGGAACAAATGTGCCTATTTTTGGTTTTCTTAACTCTTACCCTTTGGAAAACTATTATGTTAATATGTTAGGGAAAAGAAACCCCACCCCACAGCATTTTATAGATTTTTGTTGTTGTTGTTGAATTTGTCAAATTTTTGTACAATGTGCAAGCTGAAGTTCTCAAAATAAATAACTTTTCAAATTAAATGTTGACTGTTTTCCATGAATTCTTTGGCTCCAGAGTGGTTTCCAGACCCAGTTGCTTGTGCAGGAATTTGCATTTATGTCCCATTAAGCAAAGGCTTCAACCACTGAGCTTTTCACAAATGGAGATGAAGGAAATGGAAAAAAACATGAAGGTGTTGAAAACAAAAGCTGTGAAATTAAGCATCAGTGGCACCATCTGACCTCTTTAAAGTAAGTTTATTTTAAGGTCAGTGTTAACATGAAGCACTTTCAGATATTTAGATTTCATTGAAAATGTCCTTCCACTTTTTATTCTGTGTTGTGATGGGAAGAATTGGGGGTGAGGGAGTGAAACGGAGGAAGAGTTTTTGTATTTAAATTGAGAGAACTCACTGCAATGACTTTCTTAGGTGATTGCTTTTGTTATTATTTGGAATTTGGGAAACAAACTTTGTTTTCCTACAGAAGTGTCGGGTTGTTTTTTTTTGGCTTGAATTAGAATTTCTCTGCAAATCAGACACTTTATGGTGGGATCTGCAAATCCCAAATTATAAAGCCCTACTGGGAGAATTCCTGTGCTACAGAGGGGGGTTGTGGATATGAAGGAATTGTGTTTTAATGCTGGAGATGATTAATAGGATGAGGTTTCACTTCCATTCACTCTGGTGTCCATCTCTGTTGTGAAATTCTGGAGTAAAAATCCAACATGTAACATGTGAGTTGGTAACAAAGTATTTTGTGGATCAGGAATTAGGAAGGGAGAGTGACAATGTTGCAAAAAACTAACCAAGGATCTTGCTGCTATTTTGGGAATTCCCAGGGAATGCACAGCACTGATGCTCTGCAGGCCTTAATGAGCTCAAATTAAAAAAGTGCCCCTGATAGTTCTTCGTCCTGGCAGCCTTCCATGGTCCTGGAATGGCAGAGAGTTTGGGAAGAGAGTCTGGTGTGTGGGGATGGTCCTGCTGGAGGGGGGGATGCTGGGGCTGCTCCTGTGGCACCTCCACAACCCCCTGACAGGAGGGGGGAGCCAGGGGGGGGTCGGGCTCTGCTCCCAGGGAACAAGGGACAGGACGGGGGGAAATGGCCTCAAGCTGTGCCAGGGGAGGTTTAATTGGATATTGGGAATATTTCTTCCTGATCCCCCCAGTCATTGATGATCACCCTGGTCATTGGTGATCCCACCTTAATTACCAGTGATTCCCCTCGGTCATTGATGATCCCCCAGACCATTGATGATCCCCCTGTCACTGATGATCTCCCTGGTCATCGATGTTCCCTGGTTCCCCTCCCGTTATCGATGACCCCCC
>NW_020898029.1:140530-200260 GCF_003984885.1 Neopelma chrysocephalum
CTTTAGGTAATTCTGCTTGTTTGAACGTGGAAAACCCAGGTCTGGGAATTACTTCCCTGTTAACCTGAGCTGGGGAGCAAAGTGCTGCAAGTAGTTTTCACTTCACCTCCTGTCATTTACCAGCTGAAGGTTTAACAGAGGGAGTGTTTCCCAGGTGTTTTAAATCCCCTAAAACTCAGACAACTCCTGAAGAAGTTGGAATTATTTCCATATAAAAGGCCACAAGAAATTTGATGTGAGTTGGGCGAACCAGTTTGGCTGGATGGGCATGTTGGCAGTGTGGGGTTATTTTACATTCATTTATCCAGGTTTATGTCTCCTTATTTTCTCCAGGACTGTCCAGCTGCAATACAATAAACTATGTGTTGGCATCAGGTGGCTGGAATTATATTTATATATTTTATATATCTATAATTTCAAAGTTGAAATCTCGTTTTTAAGAGCAGGGAGGTTCACCTGTGACTGGAAATAATCTGTGTCCTGCAGGCTGAGGCAAGGGAAAAAAAAAAGAAAGGAAAAGCTCTTTGCAGTGAGAAGAAACTTGATTTTTCTTAATTAATTCAGGGCAACACAGAAGGATTTTGGGCTGGGGGTTTTCCCACTCTTTCTGTTCCTGTGTGGGGAAGGATTTGCAGTGTGTGCCTGGTGTCCCCTGCACTGGAGCATCTGTTAATAGCAAAGATGGATGGCAGCTAAATATGTCCCCACAAGTGAGGGATTTGCTTAATGGATTTGGAAGGCACTGGGATCCTCTGGGGCTGCTCAGGGCTCTGGATGAAATCAGTGTTTGTCATCTGGTGGGGAATTAAAAGAGGGTTTGAAATCCTCGGGTCCTGCAAAATGTTGGCAGAAATCTTGGTTTTTTTTCACGTGGGTTTGGTGGTATTAATGTCTTCCCACTGTGGGATGAGAAAGGTGTTTGTCCATTTTTGGTGTTTTCCACTAAACTTAATAAGATTTTCTCTTTTTAACCTCTGGTTTGGACCAAATGTGTTCTGGCTTGTCACAGTTTGCGGGTAGAGAGTCATTTGCTACCATGGCTTAATTAAGGTACTTACTTTCATTTGTATTTTCACAGAGTAAATGGTTCTCTTTTATAAATTGGGCAGTTCCTCAATAATGCTCCTGCTGGATTTAACAGGAGAACACATTTGTATTTTGCTGTGTGATATAAAATCCTTCCACAGTCTGTGTGTGCCTCAGTCATGGCAAAAGTGACCCCAAACTTAATTATTTTTATATTTCTTTGCCATATCAGTAGGTTTGGGAACAAGCCACAATTCCCAGATTCTTAGAAAATACAGGATGGTCCTTTTGTTCCCTAAACCTGTTCGAAATCCCGGATTTTATAGAAATAATCCTGTAATTCACAGAAAACCTGTGGCCTAAGAAGGGAATGTTGGAAGTTGGTGGCAGGTTGAGATGATTTCTGAGGTTTTCTCATCCTCCTTTACAGGTTTTGATGCCCATCCAGGGGAGTGGGGAGGATCCTGGTGGGTTTTTTTGGTTGCAGATAAGAAGTTTATATGAAGTTTCCCATATTTGTTCTCAGCTCTGTGTTGGCAGAACAAGCAGCACTTGGCCCTGTCAAGGTTTGGGAGCTGCAGCTTCCAGAGGGACCTGGATAAAACTGAGCTGGAGGGGAGGGATTAAATGGTCTCATTTTACCTTGAGGGCTTTGCTTTAATTTAAATTTTAAATGGTCCCTCCTTCCAGCTGCAGTTTGGGGTTAAAAGGTGTGAAATGGGTGTGAACTGGGGGGGTTCCCCCACATCTCCCTGTACAGAGGAGGAGCTGAAGTTATTCCAGGTGCACCTGAGGACAGCTGTTCCAGCTGAATTCTGGGAATTCTGGGGCTCCTTATCCCGTTCCTTGGTGCTGTTTTTCCCTTCCTGGCTCTTCCTCTTGCTCAGGAGATGATTTTCCAGCTCCTGAGCCTGGAATGTGGGTCAGTGTGTCACACCCACCCCGGGCAGCACCCGAAGCACCTGGTGCAAAAATACACCTGAGGTGTTGATTTGATGTTGACAAAATGCTCCAAAAAACCCTAAAACAGTCCAATTTCTTGGAATTCTGTGTTATAAAAACCTGAAGGGACCTAAAGAGGTTGAGCAAGTTGCTGAGAACAGCCCTTCAGGCTTGTAGTTCTGGGAGGTTTGTTGAAGGAAAACTGGGAATTAGTCCTTATTAAGGCATTAATCTGATACAGGAATTAACTTTCTGGACAAAGCAGGGCAGTAATTGAGGTTTCTGATTGCTTTGCAAGGTCTCTGATCTTCTTTCTCATAAGAATAATGGACTCTGGTTACTTTATTTTAAGGTTTTTATGTGAAGGTTTGCAGTGCTGCTGCTTTGGATCGAGGTGTCTGGGGTTAAAACTTGGGAATCTTGTTCACATTCAACAGGAATATGTAAAAAAGAGGTAATTTTTTAACCTCATTTGCTCCAGCTCTGGGTTTCTCCTTTCACTGTGGTCTCACATTTGGGAATGCTGAGCTCATATTCCTGATATTCCAAGTGAACCCAAAGGAGTTTTGTGTACCAGGGCACAGCAGAGCTGCTGGGAAGGCTCAGGCCACATTAAATGCCTTTTTTTTAACTAAGTTTTTAATTTATTTTTGAAATACTCCTAAAACCCTGCAGTAAATCCAGCAAAGACAATAAAATACAGAACTTGTGTCGTGCAGCAAACTGGAGTCTGCAGATCCCTGGTTATAGGTTGGGCCTCAGTGGTGGTTTGTGAACTGATTTCTGTGGTTTTAGTCGGAGTTTATCTCCCCTGCTCAGTAAAACGTGAGCTTTTTGAGGTTCTGCTCTGGATTTAGTCAGAAATAACCATTCCATGTTAACTGCCTCCCCTCAGGCAATAATAAACTGGTTTAATGCCTTACAGATTTATTGCACTTAAATCTAACCACTTTTTTTTTTTGCCTTTAAATACTGTTTGTGACTAAATAATTTGCTGAGGTTAAAAGAAACGTGTGGGGGACTGTGCACTTGTACAGCAAAGAGGGGGTGGTGAGGGAAAAGTTCATTTTCCTTTAATGAGCTGCATGTGCTGCTTGATTTCAAGCACAGGAGGATCTGGAATTCTGGAGTGTAAAATTTATTAGAAAATAACTCCAATTTGTCAAATCCCAAGCACTGTAGATGTTTATCTGGGTGCCTGGATGGGAATGTTGTGTCTGTTCCTCTTTCCCAAGTATTTCCTCTGTGATGTTTGCTTGGCCTTTATGAGGGATATACAAACCTCAAAGCAATTTTGGAGGTTAAAAATAATAAATTGGACATAATTTTTTTTTTGGGAGGGGGAAAAGGTGTTACTTTAAAATCTTGCTGTGATTGTACAGTTGCTTAAAACAGGCCTGAGCAACAGTGAACTGCAAACTTATAAATTGACACTTTTTTTTTGGTCTAAATGCTGGAATCTGATTCTTGGGAATAAAAGGGAAGAAAGGAAAGTTGTCTCAGATATCCTTACACCACATAACCCTTCTCTAAAACTGTGATATATACAATTACCTGTTTTATTTATAGACTTGATGTCTTGCAAAAGTTTTTCTTTGGTTCTGCTGAGCAGCTTCTGATCCGTGAGAATGGATGGAAATTGGGGTGTAATTCCTTGGCTTAGTGAGAAAGGAAGTTGATGGAAATAGAAGAATCTGCCCTCTGTGTTCCAGCCTAATTCATCCAAAAATGCCACTTCAAATAAACACACGAGGTTTCCATTAATATTTGTAAATTTAAAGAATTTTTTCAATGAGCAGAGTTTTTGCTTTGCTGTGGGGGAAACGCCTCAAGCACTGAGTGAGTCAGAAGTCAATTCAGCCACACTTAAAATCTGTGTTTTGGTGGTTTAATTTTGTACCTTTACAGCATTTTCTATTAGGAAATTTCTGTGGAGGGCAAGATTTTAAGATTCTGTTTTTATGATTTAAAAACCTTGTTTAGGATATGACATTTCTCAATCTTTCTACACTACTAAAACTATAAATTCTTTTCCTAGCAGTAGCTTTCTGCACTGAGGAGTGGAATGCACTCAGAATTTCTTCCCCAAAGAATGAACTGCTCTGCTTTCAGCACTGAAATGAATAATTTGCTGTATATTAATGATTTTGGTGCTTCTTGCTGAAAACGACATCTTCTTTATGTCTTCAATTATCGGAGCTGTTTAGATGAGCCTCATTTAGATCTTCTCATTATCTCTCCTCTTTTTTTTTGCCTCTTCGATATCTGGGCCTTATTGCACTTTCTGCCTTGGTTTGGTGGTGTCCTTCAGTGGTTTCCTGGATAATTCACTGTCCTCTTGTAGCATAATGAGCTGTGCAACTCAATTTTCTTACCCTGTAAGAGCAGTTTCAGTGGTGTTACCCACCCAGGGGTGTTTGTTGTCTGCATTGATTAGATTAAGAGTTTGTGGGTTCAGTGTTCTGTGAGGAAAGGGCAATTCCACTGAGAGCACCAGGAACCCTCAGTCCAGTTTGACAAACTCCAATTAACTCAGGGAGTGACAAACTTCTGGAAAGAGAGATGATGTTGCAGCAGGAGAATTTGTTGGAAGTGCCTCCTAATAAAGTTTAACCCTCCAAGGCTTTTCCTCCAGCTGGGGCAGATGTTTGACATCTGAGGGCTGTGGTTTGAGCTGGTGGCTTTGCCCCATTGTCCTAAAAGTCCTACCCCCTGTCAGCCCAGCCTTGTTCCAAAGCACAGCCCTGGAACCAGAGTCACTCCTGGATAATTTTGCACAGTGGCCCCACAAATCATCCCCTTTGGCACAGGAGAGGAACAAATGGCCACGGGCAGGAGCTCGGGCACTGTCCAACTGGGTCCTGCTGGGACATTTCCTCCTGCTTCAGACAGTGGCCAGAGCTTTGTTTATTCTGTGCCATTTTGGTGGCTGGGGTTCTGTTTCCTTCAGCAGGGTGGGAGACCCGTGCCAGCCCCTGTGCCCACCTCCAGTGCCACCCTCTGTGCCCGCCCCCCCTGCAGCCTCACGTCTGTGTGTCCTGCTCGGAGCTGGCAGCAGGTTGCAGGGTGCACTTGGGAGGAGATTTCCGTGTGTCTTTTTAGCCCTTTCCAACACAACCCAAGGGAAATCTCGTGGAATCTTCTTGGAATGTTGACAAAAACTCCCCGTGAGCCGTCAGCGTGCACTCCCAGCCCAGAGAGCCAATGGAATCCTGGGCTGCATCCAGAAGAGAGTGGCCAGCAGATCAAAGGAGGGGATTCTCCCCCTCTTCTCCTCTCATGAGACCCCACCTGGGTCACTGCATCCAGTGGGGAAACGGAGGTTTGATGTGTGGAAGAACTTCTTCCCTGGGAGGGTGGGAGGCCCTGGCACAGGTTGGGCAGAGAAGCTGTGGCTGCCCCATCCCTGGAAGTGTCCAAGGCCAGGTTGGAGCAAACTGGGCTAGTGGAAGGTGTCCCTGCCCATGGCAGGGGTGGGACTGGGTGATCTGAGGTCTGTTCCAACCCAAACCATTCTGGGATTCTCTGACAATCTCTGTCCATCCTCTTCTCACCAAGTTATTTTTGCCACCTGCAGCTTCCACGCCAGGGTTTTGTTTACCAGATTTTGAGCCCCTGCTTTCTCCTTTTTTCCTAGGGGTGTACGTTCCAGAGGGCATTTTCCTTCACCATTTTATGTTTTGGCTTCAAGGCCTTTAGGAAAAAGCTGAGAGGAGTTTTTGTGGGGTTGGTGGTGGCAAACTGCAGCTTTGGAGAGGCAGGAGGAAGTTTGGAAGTGGGTTTGTCCCTCGTACACAGGGTGTTCATCACCTGGGGAGGACTTTACCTTTAGACCTGGTACCTTCCTCAAAGGGCTCTGCAGGTACCTGTGTTCTAGTTAATACACTGTGAGTGTATTAACTGTGTTTAGCAAGATTAAAGATGGTTTTCTGGTGTTCCTGAGTAAACAAAGTGACTCCTGTGAGATCAATCCTGCTGTGTTTCACTGTTCCAGTCGGGATCGATGGCTGAACGTTGCCCTGGGGGTGGGCACAGGATTTGACTCCAGTGCTGGTGCCTGAAGGTTTGTTTCCACCAATAATCACAACTTCAGTCAAAGTCACCCCTGACTCAAAAGGCTTGGCATTGTCTGCTCCTCCCAGATCAATAGTGGGGAAGCAGTGGGGAACTACTTGAAAGTCCCAAGCCTTTTCCTGGAGGAAGGATTCCCAGTCCTGCAAGTCCTTTAGCAAGCACAAGTCATTGATCTTGGCTGGGTGTCTTGGGTTTTTTCTCTGCCATACAAAGGTTTCAGGCAACAGGTGCAGGATTTCAGTCACAGTAGTGTCTCAGTTCAGTTTTGGAGGGAAAAGTCTCCTGGAAAAGTCATTGCAATTAAAAACTCAGCTCTTTGTGTGCACCGAGATCGTCCCTCTGGAGACGAGTTTAGTGTTTCCTCACAATGGTTGAAAATTAGAAGGTTTTCATAATATTTCAGGTTGTTACTCTCTTACAAAGACCCAGAATGAGCCCAGCTGAGACAAATACCTTCACCCTTCTTTTCAAGAACTAATGGGGGTTCAGACTCTGCAGAATCCTCCTTTTCAGCATTGACAGTGCCGAGAGAAGAGCTGGTTCCCATCCTCACCCTCAGCACGGCAGAGCTGGCACTGAAAGAGGCTTTCAGTGTGCTCAGAATAGGCAGATTCTGCCGTGAAACGTCCCTCAGTGATGCTGAGGGAGGGAGGCTCGTTAGGGCACTGCTTAATTGAGGCCCTCTCCTGAGAATTCCGTAAGGAAGCAGCAGCTCGGCCGGGCTGTGCCAGCCCTGGGCTTGTCCCGCTGCCTCACAGCCTGTGGGACACCAGGAGCTGGGAAGGGGGTGACAGGAAATATTGCCAGTGTTCATCCAAAACCCATCGGTGTGAAGTAGCTGGGAAAGAAATTCCCTTCTCCCAAAGCTTTCCCTGGGTGTTCCCAGCCCCTTGGAGCTGCAGGGGGACGGTGGGACAGGCAGTGGGTTTGGATGTGTCTCCCTGAAATACCTGGACTGATTCTCCCTTCCCATGAGCTCCTTGGCCATTTTGTATTAATACCTTAATGAGTTTAATTAGATGAACATTCATTATCTAGGGTAGGTGTTAAAATGTCCTTTAGGTGGGATTAAACATGGAAAAATCTCGTGTTTTGCTGCCTCTGCTCTGCAAAATTCCAGAGTTCTGGGCGATGTTACTTGTATGGAGGCAAAAGACCCTTTAATTAATTGATTAAGCTTTGCCTGAAGTAGTTTTACCTTTTAATTAATTCAATAAGCTTTGCATGAAGTAGTTTTTGATGCAGCATGTATTTTGACTCTTTGCTCCCAGTTTATTGACTAAAAATTGGAATCGCTGGAGACAACCTTTGAGGAAAAGATGGGATAAAACCTGGAGACAGTCTTGAGGAAAAGATAGGATAAAGCCTGGCTTTGGTTATTTCCCCCCCCCCCCGGGTGTGAGTAAAGCTGCAAATCCTGGGAAGGCCTCTCTGGAGCAGATGGTGCTGGCACGGATCCTCCTCAGGACGGAATTCAAGTTCCTTTCCTGAGGCAGCTCCTCCCGGCGTGTCCTGCTGCTGCTGCCGGGCCTGCCTGAACTTTGGGGGCATTTCTAGGCCCAGCTTAAAAATAGCAGAAGTATTCCCAGGGAGATTGTGTTGGGGTAGAAATTTGGGGATGATTTCTCACTCCTCCACCGGCCTTCAGCCCGATTTTCCTGGTGAACGATGTTTTTCCTGGGTGATCCAGAGGAAACCTCTGGCACACGTGGCTGCCCAGCTCCTGTGCTTCATCTCCGGGGTGGGAGACGCTCTTTTCCTTTTTGTATTCCTGCAAAACGTTTGTGGAGCAAATCATTCTCGTGGCTTTGGATCAATCTGCTGCTTCCCTTCAAATCCCAGCCCTGAAAGAGCAGTTTTTGTTCTGGGTGACAAGGCCGGGGATCTCCCCGAGGGTGGAGGGGTTGCTTAAAGGGCCTTTTTGTTTTAAAACTGCAACAATTTCCGTTGGAAACGCAGCTCTTGTGGTGAAAACGGTGCCTTTTTCCCCTCTGTTGGTTTTGCTCTGGGATATTGTGCAATATTGGGATTTACAGTTGGATTTTATCCTGGACTGGGCCTTGGGAAGAGCTTTTCTGGCCGTGGGAGGCTGCGATTTTACGCATCAAATTCCTTTGAAGGCTCCCTGGGGAAGAGCTTCAGACTTGCAGCTCATTGTTTTGCAACAAATTTCCATAGGAGTTCCTCTGAAGAATCCTAAAAGTTTGGAGTTTCTAAAATTTCAAGGCAAAACTGTTCATTTGCCTCTGAAATGAAAAGTGGTTTTCCCAGTTAAAAATGGTAAAGGAAACCTTGGTGCCCTGGGTATGAAATCTGTCCAAATGAGTGGGTTTAATTCCAGAAGGTGAGGGCACTTGCTGTCTCTGAAGTGAGTTCATTGCCACACTCAGCCATTAAAACACAGATTTAGCAGCGTTTTGACGGATAATTTTAATTTTAATTTTATTCTTCCTGTTTTATTTTGTTTTCCCTGACACAGTGAGTACTTCTGGTAGCATCTGGAATACTGCTTGGCTAGTTTGAAATCAATTTAAATCCAAACACGTATTTTCCTTGGATTTAAAAGTCACTTTTGACAGTGTTGCTGCACTTTTTATTCCTTCACAGCCCAGCACTGCCATCTCCTGAGAGTTTGTGATATTGGCTGTGCTGCTTCTCTGACATGGAGAATATTTCCAGAGTTATGTTTGCAACTGAAATGCCACAAAAACATTTTTTTCTTCTCTTACAAACTTCCAGCATAACCTTAAAAAAAATTCCATTTTAAAAATTGTGATTTCATCCTGAATTGTTTGAGATTTTTTTCCTCCTTGAAATTGTGAAGTAAATTGAGCAATTTGGCTTTTCACACTGAAAGATGTTTTGAAATTGTGCATCAGTATTTCTTTAAAGAATTATCTGATGCTTTGTTTTATCTCTATACATTGCAAATACAAAGGATGATGAAGCTACCTTTAAAAAAAACCCTAATTTTTGAATTTTTAATGTCGTCTAGCACATGAAAAAAACCAAACATGGGGGAAAGCTGTTGGTTTTGAACCTAAACAGAACAGGATGGAGCATTTTGGTGGAAAACTTCTACACATTGAATAGATGCTGAAGGTATTAAAAAGGTGTTGTTTGTGACCACCATCCTGATGAGACACAACTTTGTACCATGAATGGGGGCAGATGTTAAGCCCATGGTCTGTATTTAGCCCGTATCCAATCTCTGGGATGATCCTGGTATCAGGAGTTCCTGATTTTTGGTCAGAACCTCTTCATATCCCCACGTTAAAGGGTAGCACTTACAAATATCCTCTTGGGGGAATAGAGGGGAAAAAACGTAAAATCTCCCCATCTTTTCAGTGAAATTCATTAAACCCGACATTTTTTAACCAATATTTTGTTTCCTGCCCCTCTTCTTTCCCTCTCCCTCTGTGTTTTCCCCTCCTCAGCTGCCACACTGGAAATATGGGGTCGGAAAACCCGAGCCCGCAGAACCCTGGCTGTAAGATCATGACCTTCCGGCCCAGCCTGGAGGAATTCCGGGATTTTGGGAAGTACATCGCCTACATGGAATCCCAAGGAGCTCACCGGGCAGGGCTGGCCAAGGTGAGTTGGGAGCTGCCTGAAGGTGCCTTCCCAAAGCTCTGGTTGATGGAGGGGGGGTGGGAAGTTCTCTTGCTCAGCAGCAGTTTTGGTTTCTTGTCGTGCTTTGGGAATTTGTTCTTGGAATCTCTGTTTCAGTTATGGAGGGAGGAGAGGCAGAGGAGTTACAGTAGAGTCGTGGAACACTCTGAGCTGGAAGAGACCCCCAAGGATCATCAGCCCAACCCCTGGCCCTGCCCAGGACACCCCAACAATCCCCCCCTGTCCCTCAGAGCGTTGTCCAAGAGTTCTGGACATGTTCCCCAGGGTTTGCTTCTGTTCTTCTCCACCCCCTGCCCCTCTTTATTCCAGGAGTTGGGGTTAATTTGTCACCTACGAACACAGAAACATCCACAGCAACAATGCAGCAGGATTTCTGTAGAATCCTGGAATATCCTGAGTGGGAAGAGACCCACAAGGATCATCAGGACACCCCAACAATCCCTCAGAGCGTTGTCCAAACCCTCCTGGAGCTCTGGCAGCCTTGGGGCCGTGCCCACTGCCCTGGGGAGCCTGGGCAGTGCCCAACCACCCTCTGGGGAGGAAGAACCTTTCCCTCAGATCCATCCCAACCCCCCTGGCACAGCTCCAGCCCTTCCCTTCAGTCCTATAAAGAAGTGTCAACTTGCAGGATGTCTTTCCTGATCCCTAAATGGAAAGCAAGGATATTCCTACCCCTTTCAGACATGGGTTAAGGGTGTTTCTATGGCCTGATTCTTTTGCTGAGGACACACACTGTGGTGGCCATGGTCCTCAAGGGCTGGAGGTGGGAGGTTTTCAGCTCCCCCTGAGTGTAGGATAAAGAAGGATCTCAGGTTTGGATATCTCTGTAGTGCCAGGAATGGCTTCCCACTGCCAGAGGACAGGGTTGGATGGGATATTGGGGAGCAATTCTTGCATGTGAGGGTGATGAGGCCCTGGAACAAGTTCCTTCCCACCCTTATCTTTACACTTAAAGTCAAGAAACATTGTGAGAACTTTTCACGTGAAGCTTCTAAATTCCAGTACAACTGGTTGGAAAAACCCAGGACTAAGTGATTAGAAGGAGTATTTCTGTGGCCCTGTCACCACAGGGCTGATGGGATCATTTGTCCTGACAAGGAGCTGTTAGGTGTGGTATTTAGCAGGGCTTAATAAAGCACAGAGGAGAAATAAAGCTGTTAGGCATGAAATAATTCTTATTTCTTCTAAAACATAGGTCACTTACGGGTTTATTACGGTTCTAAAGAGAGCTGGCTGTTGATGAAGAGCTCCCAGGAAATGTTTCCTTGTCCACTCAAGTGTACAAGCAATTACCTGCCAGGAGTCTGCGAGGGAGATTATTGTAATAAGGGTTGTTGGTGAATTCCAGATGTTGTAAAGAAATCACTTGACTTTTAGGATTAATCTGAGCTTTTCATTCGTGTCTCTCTTGTAACTGCAGCTCAGAGCCTTGTAAGGGAAGCTGAGCTCATCCCACCCTGGAGGAACCATTGCCTGCAACTTGGCCTCCAGTTTTTGCAACTTTTTTTTGGTCAATCCTTAATTCCAATTAGATTGCAAATATTGTATTTTTTCATCCTGCTGATGGTTCTCTGCTCTTGAGCCTGGGATTGGTGGCAGCTCTTTGGTTTAAAATTACAGCTTTTTCTTCCACATTCAGCCCTGCTTTGCAGCAGTTTTTTTGTGCAGCCTCCAAGACTGAGGGAACAGTTCTGGGCATGTTCCCCATGGAACATTTCTTTTGTTCTTCTCTACCTCTTACCCCTCTTAAATTAAGGAGTTGGGGCTTGATTTGTCATATACAAATACAGAAATGTCAACAGCAATAATTCAACAGGATTTTTGTAGAATCCTGGAATGTCCTGAGTGGGAAGGGACCCACAAGGATGATCCAGTCCAACTCCTGGCTCTGCAGAGGCACCCCAACAATCCCACCCTGTCCCTCAGAGCGTTGTCCAAACCCTCCTGGAGCTCTGGCAGCCTTGGGGCTGTGCCCACTGCCCTGGGGGCCTGGGCAGTGCCCAACCACCCTCTGGGGGAAGAACCTTTCCCTGAGATCCATCCCAACCCCCCTGACACAGCTCCAGCAATTCCCTCAGGTTCTTTGAGCCTTTCTAGTTAAAAAAACCCCAAACAAATGAAACAAAAAACCTCCTCACAACCTCAAGAAACCCCAAATGTCAGTGATCTTCTGCTAATCGTTGTTCAGGCCACTATAAAAGGTTGTGGACGTGTAGAGATGCCCCATGGTGATAAAGCTGCTGCTCAGGAGTCTGTGCAGCTTTGTGGGATGGCAGGGGAGAGAGGGAAGGCTGTGCAATCCCTCTGGCATGCAGCACATTTCCTTGGAATGACTCTGTGCCTTCCATCAGCACTGACCATCCTGTGTGGGCCTGGACTCAGCGCTGGTGAGGCCACCCCTGGAGTGCTGTGTCCAGCTCTGGGCCCTCAGCTCAGGAAGGACATTGAGGTCCTGGAGCAGGTCCAGAGGAGAGCAACGAGGCTGGGGAAGGGACTGGAGCACAAGTGCTGTGAGGAGAGGCTGAGGGAGCTGGGGCTGTTCAGCCTGGAGAAGAGGAGGCTCAGGGGAGACCTCCTCACTCTCTGCAACTCCCTGACAGGAGGGGGGAGCCGGGGGGGGTTGGTCTCTTTTCCCAGGCAACTCTCAGCAAGACAAGAGGGCTCAGGGTCTTCAGCTGTGCCAGGGGAGGTTTAGGTTGGATATCAGGAAGAATTTCTTTCCAGAGAGGGTGCTCAGCCATTGGAATGGGCTGCCCAGGGAAGGGGTGGATTCTCCATCCCTGGAGGTTTTTAAGATGAGACTGGATGTGGCATCAGTGCCATGGGCTGGGAACCATGGCGGGGTTGGATCAAGGGTTGGATTGATGATCTCAGAGGTCCCTTCCAACCCAGCTGATTCTGTGATTCTGTGGCTGCTCTGGGTGGGCTGTGAGCCCCCCTGCAGCTCTGTCAGCCCAGCAGGTGTCCTGTTATCCAAGACCTGCAGCACTGGGATGAGATCCCTTCCCTTCACCAGCCCCTCCCTCAGCCTTTTGTCGTGAACATCAAGTGTCATTCTTCCCTTTTCTCCCCCCAATTCCAGGTGATTCCTCCCAAGGAATGGAAGCCCCGGAGAACCTACGACGACATCGATGACATGGTGATCCCAGCTCCCATCCAGCAGGTGGTCACTGGGCAGTCAGGGTTGTTCACCCAGTACAACATCCAGAAGAAGCCCATGACCGTGGGGGAATATCGGCGCCTGGCCAACAGCGAGAAGTACGGGGCTGTCCAGGGATGGGCTCAAAACTGGCCATGGGGGAGTTTTGGGGAGAGCTTTTCTCCTGCAAAGGAAATGCAGCCTTGTGAAATTTGAAGTGTTTTGGAGGAAAGTGCTTTTTCTTGAAAGCTTACACCCAGAGGCTCAAAAAAATTTGTGTGTTGGTGGGTGGGTTTTGGTGCATCTCAGAGCTTTTTCTGGGAGTTGGTGTAGAAGAATTCTTCAAGGATTTGCCTGAGAATCTTCCTGAAAATAGTGGCTTGGTACTCAAAAAGGAGCTCTTGGTGTATTAATGGTTGTTCTGGAAAATGTGTTCCATTGCTGAGGTAGAAATAAAAATATCTTGGAGTGTCTGAGCTGATAGTGGTGACATGAGTGTCTCCTGAGCTCACATGGGTGACACGAGTGTCTCCTGTGAGCCTGGGGACTCTGCAGAGCACTTCAGTCAGCTGGGATGAGCCAGCTGGTGCAAACTGCAGTTGCATCCTGTTTCCAGAGTCACTTTTCCAGAGGTCTGGAGTACCCTGGGTTTTAACCAATACTGACATTGTGCAGTTATGGCTTTAAGATGGAGGGGAGATTTAGATTAAAGATTAGGAAGAAATTCCTCCCTGGGAGGGTGGGAGGCCCTGGCACAGGTTGCCCAGAGCAGCTGTTGCTGCCCCATCCCTGGGAGTGTCCAAGGCCAGGTTGGAGCAACTTGGGATAGTGGGAGGTGTCCCTGCCCATGGCAGGGGGTGGCACTGGATGAGCTTTAAGGTTCTTCCAACCCAAACCATTCCATGATAATCAGCTTTGAAGTTTTTCTGATCCCTGAGTGCTTCCCCTGCCTTCAGCTCCCTGTGGAACAACTTCATCCTCCATTTCCTTGGGATGGGGATCTGGTGCTTCCCATCCCTGAGAGGTTTGGTGGAAAGGTTTGAAAGGCACTAAATGATACAAATCAAAACTGAAATGCACCTTGAGTAGCTCCTGCTCTGACACCCCTGCTGCTTCCCAGGGGTTTGTCTGTGGGAATATTCCTTAGGACTTCTCACATCCCTCTCTCCCCCGTGTCCCTCCCAGGTACTGCACTCCTCGACATCAGGATTTTGAGGACTTGGAGCGCAAGTACTGGAAGAATCTCACCTTTGTCTCTCCAATTTATGGGGCTGACATCAGTGGCTCCCTGTATGATGCAGTAAGTGAAATGCTCCTCTTTTATTCCTTCTTCCTTCTAGAACTTCTTTATTGCTCTTTTCTCAGTAATCCACCCTTAAAGAAATAATACCTTTATTATTATTTTTCCCTCATTACAAAACTGAGACTAAACTTTCCACCTTCTTCAGAAGTTCAGGATAATGGTGGCATACAGGAAGCTGTGAAAAGCTTAGTTTAAGTGGAAAAATATGATTTAAACAAATTCTTATGAAGTGGATGGCCAAAAATTATGTATAGCTTGGGCTTTGTTTCTTTTTTTAAGGGAATAAACCAGAGATTTCTGCTGAAGCTCCTTAAAGAGCCAGAAAAAAACCCCCAGCATTTCAAGGAGTTGGTGCTTCATCAAAAATAGTGTTTTTTTGATTCTTAACACAAATTATTTGTGTTTGGATTCGAAATTATTTGCATTTGGACTTCTTCTTTGTGAGCAGCTCCATTAGGATACAATGCACCTGCACACTGAATTATTTCACAGTTCAAATGGTTTAAGCTTTTCCTTGGTGAAATTTCATCCTCTGCTTAAAGTAATTCTGCCGTGGTCTCTCCTGCTGGAGATGATAAAGGTTTTTCTCTTCTTTCTCTGTTTAGGCAGATAATTTAAATCTCTTCTCTGTAGTTTTCTTTGGAGTGGAAAGTGGCTCTTTTTTGGAGTGTTTTCTGATTGTCTGAGTGTGGAAGTGTTAATGTAAAAGTGTCTTTTTATTATCAGTGGGGTTTAATATGGAATTAATTGGAATAAGCAGAGATATCTGAGGCCTTCAGAGCCATGGACATCACAGGTATCCATAGGATTTGGTGCTTGGATGAGAGTATCTCATTCTGTTATAAGATTATAATTACACTATAAAGTAGGTAGACTATATAATATAAAGAATGTATTATATAAATTACAATATAAAATTATAATGTTTTTTAATATCCACATTCTTTCCCTGGTGTGATCAGGGCAGGTGACATAATGAGACACTCCTTCTTTAGGAGAAGTAGCTCCTGCAGTGAACTCAATATACATTGGGTTTCCTTCAAGTTCCTGTGAGCAGAAATTAAACTGAATTACCAATAACACCTAAAGATCATTTCCTGTTCTCAGACTGCTGCCATTGCTGCAAGAATTGAGGTGGGAGAGTCCCTGAAAGTCATTCTCCCTCTGCATCAAATCACTTTTCAGCCACTTCCCTCCTTCAGCCCTTTCCTCCCTGCCCCGGTTTGGTTTTTTTTCGGGCTGGTTTGGAAAGTTTCAAGACTGAGCAGCCTGAGTTTCACTGTCCTGCTGCTCCAGAAGCAGCATCCTGGAGCAGGGAATGCTCCCATCCCTCTCAGCTTCTTGCTCACAAATCAAGTGCACTTGGAAAAAAGGGTGTGAAGGAGACTCTGAGGTTCCTTTTGGAGATTGTATCAGTCTTCAGGTTTGAGATTTGTACCAGTTAATGGTGCAAATTCAAATTCTCAAATTCATGTTGAAGCAGAGAAAAGCAAGTGTCAGATTTAGAACTACCTGCTGCTTTTTTGTGTTATTGATAAAAGCAGGACTGTCATCCCTGTTCTTTCCCTGAAACACTGAGCTGAGGGGGAAGATTTTGCCTCTTTGGCCACATTAAGGTCACATTATGATGTTCATCAGGTGGAGAAAAACTGCCTGGAGTGTCTTTGGGAGAAATGTGTTTTACCCTGAGTTTATCTTGTGTTTATTCACAGAATAGTTAATTAACTAGTGGGGTATTTTATAGTGCAAGTACCTCTTCAAAGAACACATTAGTGAGGGGCTGGTGATCCTTCCTGCTTGTGGTCAGTGCTGACCATGAAATAAAGCTTTCTGGAAGCAGGTGGAATTCAATGAATGCAGGTGATAACACCATTATATCCAGCATTTTAAGGCACTGAAAGGAAGCTGTGGGCTGTGATTCTTCCTGATAAATTCCAAACATTTCTCCTGAATTCCAGGACGTGGATGAATGGAACATTGGCAACCTGAACACCCTCCTGGACATGGTGGAGCACGAGTGTGGCATTATCATAGAGGGGGTGAACACTCCCTACCTCTACTTTGGGATGTGGAAGACAACTTTTGCTTGGCACACAGAGGACATGGATCTCTACAGCATCAACTACTTGCATTTTGGGGAGCCAAAATCCTGGTAAGTGAGGGCAGTTGCCCTCTGCTTGGAGACCCCTGAAAAATCCTTTTCTCCAGGTCTCCCAAATTCCATCAGACTTACTAATCTCCCCATTCCCTTTTTTTTCCCTCTCCTCTCCTCCTCTACATTTAAAAGCAGTTTGACTTTCTTTCTTTCATGCTGCCTTGCTCAGAGGGCCTGATTCCTGACTTTCAGCAGGTTAGGGAGACTTGTTGACATCATGATTAAAACCAGATTTCAACACTTGGGGGATTTTTGCAAGCTAATGCACAGCAGAGCAAGTGGTGATGGGAGTGTGTGGATGCTTCAGATGCACTGTCATAGTGAAAGTCTGTTGTTCTTGCACTGTGCTGTAGGCAGGAAACATCTGTTGCTTTAAAATTTCCATTATTTAAATCCATAAATATGTTTATGGCTCCAGGGACAAACTAGGGCGAAGGGTGACTTTTCCATAGTCAATTTTTGGCACAATTGCAAGCATTTTTCAACACTGTTGGTGCACAGGCTGGTTGAAAATAACTTTCCACAGAAGTGATCAATAGTTAAGGGTGAAATTAAGAACGTAGGAAGTCTGGAATAAGTTCCCCGGAGCCAATATTCTTCTTTTCCAAGCAGTTTAAAAGTATAACCACAGAGACTTTGCTGAAGATCTTGGTGTGACTAATAAATATTGACATTTGCCTGCAAATTAGAGCTTAAATGTCATAGTGGAGCTGCTGTCATTGTGCCCTGGCAGTGGCAGGTGAGATCCCATCCCTCAGCCCGATGAGTCCCTGGTGACACCGAGTATCTCCGGGAATGTTGGTGCCTGTGGGCTCATAAAATCCCTCAAGAACCAGGAGGCTTTAATGAATGGCTCTAATGCTCTTTTCCAGCCCTGGAAACGGGTGGAAGGAGGGGCTGAATCTGTGTAGCATTAATGTGAATTTTAAAAACCCTTCTGACACGTCGGGAGATGTTTCCTGACATTCCCGATCCTTCGTCTCCCTCGTTCAGGTGGATTTTTGCAGGATCTCTTGTGATGCCTCTGTTAAACAAGCCAGGGGCAGAATCACTTCCCTGGACCTGTTGGTCACACTGTTCCTGAGCCAGGCCAGGATCCATTGACCTTGTCCCCCTGGGCACACTCTGGCTCCTGTTCAGCTTACTGTCCATCCACACTCCCAGCTCCCTTCCTGCCTGGCTGCTCTCCAGCCCCTCTGTCCCAGCCCGTGGGGCTGCAGGGGGTTGTTGTGGCCACAGGGCAGGACCCGGCCCTTGGCCTTGTTGAACCTCATTCCCTTGGAATCAGCCCAACTCTCCAACCCATCCAGGTCCCTCTGCATCATCCCGTTCCAGCCCCTTTTCCCGGTTTCCATCTCCACCAGGTGGTGCCACAGCACAGGGGAAGCTCCTCATCCCCTCCCACCACATCCCACAGTGTCCCCTCCAGCCCGGGGCTCCCTCCCCTGCGGGTCCCCCCCCAGCCCTGCTTGTTCCAGGAGCTGTGGGAGCAGCTCCGAGCTCTGGGTTGGGTTGTTCCCTCCTGGCTCTCCCTGCTCCTCCCATCCCTGTGTTAACGGGCTCTGACTCACCCTGTGTGCTGCCTGCAATGGAGGGTTAACACCTTCCAAAAGTAGAAATAAGAGCAAATTCACCCTTAAAAGAGAAGCTGGAAAAGCAGCAGGAAATCACTGGCTGTTCCACAAACCCACAGTGTGAGTAAAACTTAGAGAACAGCTGCTAAATGGAGTATACACGAAGTATTTGTAGCCTCATTTAAACTGCTTTTCTTCTTGCACTTCATGCTGTTTGATTTTTTTTTTGGTGGTTTTTGTTGTTTTCCTTTTTTTCCCTGGGTTTGATGGCAATTTTTTGGTGTTTAGTGGTTTTTTTGTGTTTTTTTTTGAATATTGTAGCTCTGATATGTGGATATCATAAGGATATGATATGATATCATATCATATCATTTCATAAGGATGAGAAACTCTTTGCATGAAGCTGTTGCCTCATCTTTACTGAACAGTGTTTTTTCATAGAATCCCAGAATGGTTTGGGTTGGAAAGGCCCTTAAGGACCATCAAGGTCCAACCTCCTGCCATATCTTTATATTTGCTCTTGTTTCTGTGGGAAACAGGGATTGTACAGAGAAACAAAACAAACCTCCAAGGAGCAAAATTCACAGCACCTTTGTGTGGCACGTTTGTGTGAACAGGTTAAAAATCAGAAAGAATTGGAAGTTATAGATGGAAAATTGCATCTGGCAAATACCAGATTTCAGAAGTTCTTGGGAGCTCTTATTTTTATCTGATCTACTGAGAATTTTGGGGAGGAGCTGGGGAACAGCTAAAATCCCCCTGAGAGGAGATGAAGAGTTCAGTCACTGCTGCTTATAGTGGGAGTAGAGAAGAGAAATCATAAAATTTGTTCAAAATTTTTACCAAGGAGCTCAGGTGTCACTGCTTAAAAACCCAAGCAGGAACTTGCTCTGCACCTGCTTCGTTTGTTGGTTTTTAAATGCACTTTTTCCCCTATTTAAAAAGGAGAGGAGGGTTTTTATGCAGTGATTCTGTGTTTGTGCAGTTCTCTGACAGTCCCTGGTTCTCTGAGCCTCCCCCAGCTGGGGGAAAAGGAGGATTTTGAGGACAGCCCATGTTCTGAGCAAAATGTTTTCCCGTTCAATGGAGTTTTTCTTATATAAATGCCAGTGTGTGACACAGAACTAGATGGGCTGTGACAAGATGCCACTGCTGGTTTGGCAGGGCCTCCCTGCTGTTCCCTTAAGCATAAGGCAAGAGTTTGCCACTTGCCCAAGTCATTCCTTCCTTGTTCTTCACTGTGACAGCTCCTGTTAATGAGTTCTCAAGCTCTTCCCTGAACAAGCTTCCAGAAGTAAATCTGAATATCCCTTTGAGCAGATCTGGAACTTTCCAGGTACCCGAGCAGCTCACCGTGTTCTGGAAGTGGTTGCAGCCATGGCAGAGCTCAGCTGGGGGAGCTCTTGGACTGCACTGCTGGAATTCCAGTGGTGCAGCCTGGCTTTACTCAAGGATGGCTCTGTTTTGCTGGCACCACCTCTGTGGAAATTTCCCAGCTTCCTTCATCCTTTTTATAGACTCTGTGACTCTGACAGTGATCATCTTGGAAGCACCTCAGGGAACAGCAGGAGTGTGGAGAGTTAGGAAGTCTACCAGTTTGGGTTCTGAGCTCTAAAATAAGAGGCAGAGTTATTGTTTGGCTGTCAGAGATATTTATATAGTGAAACCAAGGGCTCTGTATATTGGTAGTATTCTGCTTCAGAATTGCCCGTTAAAAACCATAACTCTCCCTTGGTGTCTCTCATAAATTATCTTTATCTCTAATCCAGGCTGTCTCTCACAGCCCAGCTCTGCAGGGCTGGGTGTGGGAAGGCTGAGGAGCCACCAGCCCTGTCTCCATCCAAGGGGAAGGGGAGAAAGGAGTTGGTTGAGGTTCCCTCCCAGACCTCATTCAAGTGGGTTCTACAAAAAAATCTCTATTATTTCAGAGAATCCAAGAATTTTTAGGGTTAGAAGGGACCTCTGGAGATGATTCAGTCCAATCCCACCTACCCAGAGCAGGTGGCACAGGAATGTGTCGGGTGGGTTTGGAATGTCACCAGAGAAGGAGACTCCACACCCTCCCTTGGCAGCTGTTCCAGTGCTCTTCCCCCTCCATGGAAAGAGTTTCTTCCTCATGTTGAGGTGGAACTTCTTGTGTTTTAGTTTCTGCCCATTCATTGCTCCTTGTCCTGTCAGTGGGCACCACTGGAAAGGGTTTGGCACAACCCTATGGACACCCCTTGGAGATATTTATACAGGTTGATAAGATCCCCTCTCAGTCTTCTCTTCTCCAGACTAACCAGGCTCAGCTCCCTCAGTCCCCCCTGACAGGAGAGATGTTGTGCAGGAGCTGAAGGACCTTCTCATGGGGCTCTGGGTGGTATTTGGGACAACTTTGACACCTTAGTGACAAAGAATCTGTCTCCTGGGTCAGGCAGGATTGTTACTGAGTGTTTTGTGCCTTTCATTCCTGTCTTTGCAATGTTCCCTCTTACAAAACAGGTGCTTTGGGGCCTGTTGGGATTGCAGGTAAAATAAATGTCTGTGGCTCAACAACTCAGAGTGGCTTCTTTCTACGACCTAATGAGCATCTGCTGGGTCGTGCAGCTCCTTGATTAATGTGTGTCTCTGTCACTGCAGAGAAGTGCTGCTGCCAACACTCCTGGTGCTGTTCCTTTCCATCAGCAGAGCCAGGACAGGCTGCAGCAGTCAGAGGTGTCTGCACAGGGTTGTGTCCCTGGGATGCAGCTTCAAAAATTATTCAGCAAAAGTGAAGCAGTCGAGCAGCAAAGGGTCACCCAGCGAGGAGGGAGAGGAAAGGGGTGATGGAAAACAAGCTCTTTTCCTGCTTCTCATTAAATAATTTAGATTGCAATGCCTTTAGTTCTTAAATTCTGTTGTGCTGGACCAAGGAGGAGCAGCACTGGTGTGTCTCCAGCCCTGGTTGTGCTGCAGGGACCCACCCTGCCCCTGGGGTTGGACTCACCTCCTCCTGAGATGATGATCCCTCCTGATGTGCTGTTCCCAGGCACATGCTCTGCTCCACATTGTGCTCACACTGCTGTTGTTTTTAACTGGAAAATCGCTCTGACAGGCTGAAGAGATATTATGGAAGGTGTGGGCACTTCCCATCAGACACCCCAGGAACTGGGAGCTGTTGTGTAACCTCATGTGAAGCCCCTCAGGCAGCTGCCAGAGCAAGCCTTTGACTTGCTTTTTTTCCTCAAATTACAATAAAATGTCCCTCTCCCATTAGGAATTTAATTACAACTCTTTCATGGTCTCCAACTTTTGAAAAAAACTGAAATATATTTCATTTTGCAGCCCTGTATTAAACCTCTGGTGGTGGGAATTTTTGCTGTATCAATTATACATATTATGTGTAATCACCTCATGCGTTCCTATGCTGAGAGCTAAAATTGAGCATATTGTCAAGTGGAAGCTGATTTTTATAATGACAGAAGCAACAAAACTGAATGCCAGGCCTCATTCTTCATGGTTATTATGGCATTTTATTTGAGGAACGTGTGTGGCTCAGCCCTTGCAATTCCAAAAGCATATTTTTAAACACTGAGATGTTCCACATCGCTTCGTTTCCTCTTGATAAAGATGTACAATCCCTACCTGGAGGCTTCCCGGGTGGGGAAGAACTGGAGGAAACTTTAAATCTCAATATTATGAATTTGATGTTACACTTTAGAAGCCCAAGGTCTTGTTTTGTCAACAGTGTAACACCTGACTGGGTAATAAAGTTGTTTTTCTTGGCTATTTTGTGACTGATCTTGCTGTACAGCAACAGTATTTAATTTATCTCCAAGTACTGGTGGGTTGTTACACTTTCCTTTCTCTCAGAAACTGCAGGTGTTAAACCAGACTGACACTGAGGAAGGTAATTGATTTTTATAAAATGTCCCTTTTTCCTTATCATGATGGATGTTTAATCCCCTTTAATTAAAACAGGGAGCCAGCTTTAGCTCTTAAGTTAGATCGTCTCCTCTCCAAAACACTCCCTCTCTGGAAGTGGATCATGCCTAATCTGTTTGACTTTGATATCACAAAGTACACTTTATGCCAGAGCAGCACTTTATGTGGAATTAAGGACAAATTACCAAAGGAACTTTAAAATAATATGATTAGTTGGAAGCACTGGTAACAGATACAATTACAGTGGAATTCTGCCTTGTAAAAGCCTGCAAACCTGAAGGTTTGCAGAGAGTTACCCCAGAACTTTGTTGGTTAAAGTATTTTAGGATTTCTCCTTCCTTCCCTCCAGGTGAGCAGTGTAGGGTAAGTCTGTCTTTAGCAGTGAAGGAGGACAAAGCCATGGGAAGACTTGTCCAAAGATACTGTGGCTGCTCCATCCCTGGAAGTGTCCAAGGCCAGGTTGGAGCACCCTGGGCTGGTGGAAGGTGTCCCTGCCCATGGCAGGGGGTGGAACTGGGTGGGCTTTAAGGTCCTTCCAACCCAAACCATTCCGGGATTCCATGACTTCCTTGTAACATTTACAGTTTAATAACATTTGTTGTGTCTGTTACTGGTGCCACCAGCACCAGGGAATCCTCCCATCTCCTGACAGAGATGGGATGGGGAGATTTAAAGCAGGATGTGGTGGTTTCCTTGGGAGGGGATTGTCCAAGGAGCCCTCTCTGTCCTTGGCTAAAAGCAGCTGCAGGTCTGAGGTTCTGAGGATCTCACTCTGATTTTATTTCTCACTGTTGTCCTAAACAGCTGCAGTGCTCCCTGAGCAGAACTCTTGTCCTCCCCTCCTCCCAGGATAGAACACGTTAATCCCTGGAAAACTCTCTTGGAGAAGGAAAATGACCTAATGCAGTCATGGAGCTTAACTCTTCCAGCTTCTCCCTCTCCATTTTCCATGTAGGATGCTGGGCCCTCATCCCTGTTTCCTCTGGGTGATGTTCTGGGCTTTAACACACCCTCCCATGTGTTGCAGCTCCTCAGGAGCTCGGTGTAATCTCATTTAAAGCAGCTGCTTTAATGTTTGATACCCAATTGTGTGGCAGCAGGGGGGAAGGGCACTTGTCCCTTGCATCATTTGTTGCCTCCTAACTCTCCCAGTTCCTTAGGAGGGCATTGCCCAGGGGGTGGAATCACTGAACGGATCAGATGGGACTGGAAGTGCTGGTTATTGGGATCCCACTAACCCTGGCACCCTGGAGATCCTGAGTTTCTTCAGGCTGGATTAGCTGGAATCCCAGCTGAGTTTTGCCCTGAGGGAGCTGATGCTTCATACTGAGAACTTTTATTTTTCAGAGTTTCGCTTTTCTGATGTCTTGGGATTCGGGAGAAGGTTCTGCAGCCTTTCCTCCCTCAATCCCTAAGGTCAGCACAGCCTTCCACATGAGGTGTGTGGGGTTGCCTCGCTCTCAGACATTGCCCACCCTGGCTGTTTGTGTGTTCTGGTCCTGCCAGCAAAGATTTATGGGCTTGTTGGGTGGAGTGGGGGGAAAGGAGGGGCAGGGAAGGGCATTTGGCCGTGATGGGCTCCTCACAGCTCACAAATTCCCTTCCTGCCTCTGCTATCCCATGTAATCTGTTTTACAGCTCTGCAGTTTTGGATGGAGAAAGAGCAGAATTTATGGTGATGGTTGATTTATGGATTAACTGCAACACCATTTGCTCTCAGGCAGATTTGGCAAAGCAAGACCCTTTTCTGTTGATAAAAGGCAGAGAGGAAGGAACGGTGATATTCATTAAAAGGAATAAAAGGAAAGTGAGATAAAGGATGGCCAGGCAGAAGAGCTTTTCACTCTCCCATCTCTTCCAAAACAGAGGTGAAAGCTGCTTTGGAAGGGGCTTTCTGCACTGAGAATCCGTGTGCATGTTGATTTGCTGGGAGATCCATGGAAGGAGGGATATATTGAGATGCAGAATTGCATCCCCCTGTAATTCCCTGATAACTGAGAGCAGGAGTTATTAATAAAGCCTTGCAAGCTTCGTGCACTGCAGTCATTAGTCAATCAATACAAACCACTGAGATCCAGCCCAGCCCCTTCATCCTGGGGGTGGGAATGTGGGGGAAGGAAGAGGTAAATCCCACCAGGAAGGGGACAGTGCTGCTGGTGGTTTGCTTTAAAAATCCTGGGATCAGCTTGTTGTCCACAACTCTGACTCGTGGATGTGGATTGTCTTCCCAGTCAGGTGCTGCAATTGGAATAAATGGAGATTTTTTTTTATAGACTTGGGGTTTTTATTAGGCTCTTGTAGATTATTAAAAGGCCATTTTTCTGCTGCAGAGGGGGCACAGCATTTTGGGGAGGCAGGACTTTTGTCATCCACCTTCATCTAACTGTGAGAGAAAATGCCAGGAAGAGCCAACCAGGCTCTGGGTTTGATGGAATCAACCTTGGAAGAGCCCAGATGAAATGACCTCAGCTGCTCAGACCCCCTTCCACTCAGCTCTGTGCTGTTTGTGCTTCCCCTCCAGAGTCCTCTTGGATTTTTATTCCCATCTAAATCCACTGCAAAAGGCATGGAATCAGTGTGTGCTTCTCTGCCATTTTAGTGTTCAGTCTGTGCATTTTCTGTCCATCTTTACTGAGCCTGTTTGGTTTGTTGAAATCATAAATTTTGGAGGTTGGGGTTCAGCTGTGAGACTTGCAAAGTCAGCAAAGTGGAGCCCCTTCCCATCTGTGGTTCCTCTTTGTACCTTCCATAATGATCTGGGAAGATGAGATGGTGCCCTGGGATCACATCCTTGTTTTTGAAGGTGGAGATGGGGATCTGGGATCACATCCTTGTTTTCACAGCAGTGTTTTTGGGTGGGCTCCTGCCCCCTGCCCTGGTGGTCTCTGCATGTGCTGCCGTGTGTGGAGCTCTAATGATTCACCTCAGCTCAGTCCTCCCAGTCTGGACTGAGGTCTTTGATCCAATGCCACTCTTGCTGCATGTCATCCTTGCATTTTGCAGTGTCTGCTCAGAGCTGGGGCCTGGTTTGAGATGAAGATCTGTGGAAGCCTGACAGGATCCCAGATTGCTTTTAATAGCTGAGGCTTTTGAGGAGCTCACTCTGCCACCGAGACAGGAGGGGAGGGAGAGGTTCTTCCCTGCTCCATCCCACCCTTTGAGCCTGATCTGACTCGGGCCCTGGGGGACAATCAGCTTGCAGATTCCGGCTTGGGAAGGCCAGGAGGCACCAGGAGTGGTGCTGCAGAGCTTTGTCTTTATTCACATTTTGTTAAACTGGCAAAAATCAGCGGGGATTTTTTTTTTCTCCCCTCTGCTCAGCAGAGAAAATTGTGGTCGGGTGATGCCAAGTGCAGCACAAGTGTGGTTTAAAATAAGAGAAGCCTGTGGTAATGACAGCACTTAAATAGCACTCGGTGTTGTCTGAGAGCCGTGCAGTTGTTAACTCTTTAATGTCTGAGTGATAAATAGGCTGGGTTTGCACCCACTTCGTTTCTAACTGCCCAATCAACCAGACCGAGGGGATCAAACTGAAGAAATAAAGGAAACTTTGCAAACTTTCTCAGTGATCTTTATCAAATCTCAGCTACAACACCCCTGCCTTTGATGTTGACAAGAACACAGGCCCTCACTTCAAAGCAGTTGGAGTTTGAAAAGGTGCAGTTGATGGATGGGGAGAATTAAACCTTTGGAATGTTGGGTTTTTTTCTCCTTAAAAAAACCAAAAGAGTGTGTGTAGAGTCATTGCACCTCTAGCACCCGGGGTTTCCTAATCTAAAAATATCTTTCATTACAGGTGAGCAGATTTCTTTTGTTCTGCTGTAGGCAATTATCCCTATTTTTTTTCAGGAATACGTGTTGCTGTGCCTGGTGAAAGGAGGCAGCTCACACAGGTCACTTGGTACAAGACACAAATATCTGTGATCTCCCTTGGTTCCCTTTTTTCCTCCTTGTTTCTGCAGGTGAAACGAGCTATTATTTTAGAATACAAGGTCTTTGAAGTCTAATCTTTGCTTTTCTTTCCCTTTCTACAGTATCCACTACAAAAAGCAACCAGTAATTAATAACCTGATTGCCAGTTGAGGGAAATAAATCTGATGTGAACAGGTTCTTCAAAACAAATAACAGGGAATGGCAAGGGGATGAATATTGTAGCCATTCATCTCTGTTGAATTGTATACTAATTATCTTCTTGGCTAAACTGAATGAATAAATGACTTCATAATGTTTTTCCCAAAACACCTTTTCTTAGTAAAATGCCTCCTTCATGCTGCTCATTCACTGCAGGCAGGGGCTGACTGTGGGTTTATTTTTGCATGTGGAAGGAGAGTCACTCCAATGTGAGCTGCAATTTTGTGCTTTGTGCCTGGCATTTGGAGCTGACTGGACTGGGACAGCGAGAGCCTTTCCAAGAGCAGATGGTTGTTCATATGAAATGCTCTGCTTTAAAATAGTATTTAAAAATTGCATTTGGAGTTCTGGGGAAAAAAAAATCTCTTTTGTATTCGCCGAGTTTGAGGTTGGTGAATCTCTGTGAAAATTGCTCAGTTTTGTGCAAATCTTGGACTTCAGTTGTACCTCTTATAAATTAATGTTGCTTTAAAATCAGAATTTTAAAAAGCTCCTGTCTACTGTCACTTCTTGAAACTAATGGCTCTTTAATCCTATTTCTAGCTCATGGCAACTTGGAGGGTTTGAAGAGTCTTTTAGAAGTAGATGATTGGCACGAGTTGGGCTTGACTTAATCTTGCAACAGTCAATCCCTAAGGATTTGATCCCAACTCCAGAGTTCTGCTCCAGATATTGTAACTGGAAAACAAAGGGAGAGTTTGCAGTTGCAACTTGAGTTTCTTCAGGGAAGGAGAAAAGTTTCTCCCCTTGCTGTTCTGGCAGCAGCAAAATTGCTGCCGATCCTTCATATTGGGGATAATTGGGAAGTTCTGTGCATGGAAAAGGGATTGTCTGGAGTGAGATGGGCCCTGTGGGGTGAGTGCTGAGCGTGTTTGGTGCTGCCCAGGCTTTGCTGGGCAGGGTTTGCCCTGATTTTCTCCCTGTGCTGGTTCCCAAAGGGTTGGATGTGCCCAGTTGTGTGCAGGGCTCGTGTTCCTCGCAGCTGTCAAAGGCTGAGCTGGTGTGTTCTGGGGCTGTAATCTTGTCCTGTCATTACCTATTAACTCCTTATTATGGCTTTTGGAGCTGATACTCCCCAACCTCTGTGTTTATCTTTCTCCCTGTGTGTATTTCAATAAAAATGTCATTATTTGAAATCGTTGACACCGGTGGTTAAAGAGCCTGAATTCCATGGGCTGTTGTCCTGTGAAATGATCCATTAAAGATAAAGCTGCAGGCACTTGATAAAGGTTCTTTCCTAAGAACAAGGAGCTCTCTGATCCATGTGTGATCTTATCTCCAGAGCATGTGTTTGCATTACTGATGGAAAGGAGCCACAATAGAAGGGGGTAGGAGAGGGAAGCCAGAGATTTTCCTTCCCTAACCACAACCTTGAGAAGGGAAATGGGATATTTGCAGCCAATTCAGTGTGGTCCAAGCTCAGATTGATGAGGAGAGAGGGAGTTGATTTCTGTATTTGAGCAAATTGTTGGGAGAGAGGGATGAAGGAAGGTTAAATGTGGAGGAATGTAAAGGTGAGGAAAAGAGAGGTGACCATGAAAGGCAGGTGACAGTGCTATCAACAAAGGAACAATCTGTTCTTCTTCTTGAATTATTATATATTTTTTATTCATATAGGCTGCAAACCAGCTTAAAAATAGTGTTGGACAGAAGTTGGACTCTGATCCTTGGGGGTCCCTTCCAACTCAGGATATTCTATGTGGAAAACCCCCCTTTTACCCTGAGCTTTGCTTTGACACAGTGAGGAGATGGAATGTAGTAAAGATTTTACCTTCTAGAAAAATCAGGATCTGAACTGCAGTGAGGGACCAACCCTGTGTTAATGGTGGTTCTTAATGGCTTTTGCTGGCTGATAAATATCCCTGATGGACTAAAGAGTTTTCTTTGGAGGCTTTGCTGTCACAGGGGCTAAAGATGTTGAAGGTCAGGGTTCAGATTCTGCATTTCTGGACACACTTTGCCTTGCAGAGATTGAAATAGCAGCTCTTCAACATCCCTGTCGTGGCTGAGAGCGGGTTGGCATTTGAATCTTCAGAGGGTCAGTGTTCTTGGCACAATTAAATCTGCTTTGAGGACAGAAAACTAACCCCAGCTCGACACGTGGGCTTGGGCATTTTCAATGTGGTGTTCCTGTTCTGCTTCTGGTCCTTATTTCAGTAATTATGGTTTGTTAAACTGTGTGGGGCCTGTTTGGGCAACCCTTGTGCACACACTGTGGATTTAACTTTCTTACCTTCTCACTTGGACATTTCCAAAGTCCTGGGGTTGATCCTCCTGCTCGTGGAGCCCCAACTCCAGCAGAGAGTGGGTTGTTGGATTTGGTGAATTAATCACTGCTTAATTGCTCTGTGTTGGGGCTGATGTGTGGGGAGACAAGGTGTAACTATCAAAAAGCCTTTGAGTGACAACTGTGGCAAGGAAAGGTCTTGGAAGCTTTGGGGGAGGTTGGATGAAGGGACAGGATGGTCTGGTCCTATGCCAAAGGCAGGGATGGCTCCAGGTGAGAAGAATTCCTCTTAAACAGGGAGAGAAAAGAGGTGTGAGCTTGTTATGGAGCAGGTTTTTAATGTCTTCTTGGCCACTGAAAGCTAAGAGTTGAATTTCCTGCATTTTGAAGCAGCAGCAATGAGGAGAATCTGAGACTGGAAGGTCCCTGAGGAGCACCTGGTGCTGGAAGCTGTCCCTGCCACAGTGAATTCCCTGTGACATCATTCCTTAAAGGCCTCCAGACTGGTCCCTGGATCCCAGCATGGCCTGTCAGCTCGTCTTTACTGAAACACTTGTTTAATTCTTAACTCACAAGACATTTGCTTATTTATTTTCATTGTTCCTGATAATAATTCTAAGCCATTAGAGGGGAAAATTGTATTCAGAAATGCTGTTTCACACTTTATTTGTTTGATGATTTAGAGCGATAGAAAATAGCACATTTGCTGGCTTTTATAGTCTGATAATTATCCACATCCATCAAGCCCCATTCCAGGGGAATAAACAAAACACCAAGAAAATTACACTATTAATGACATCCTATGATGGCAAAGAGGAAGGATCTTTCTTTTGTGTTAAGGATAAAGAGGGGACTGTCCAGTTAAACTTATGTTGGGAGGGTGGGGAGGAGCTGGGATGGAATTCCCAGAGAAGCTGTGGCTGCCCCATCCCTGGAAGTGTCCGAGGCCAGGTTGGAGCACCCTGGGCTAGTGGGAGGTGTCCCTGCTCATGGCAGGGGGTAGAACTGGATGAGATTTAAGGTCCCTTCCAACCCAAACCATTTCATAATTAATTCCATATTAACAAGAGCAAACTACCATTACAAGGAGATAATTTTCTCACACATTTGTAGCTTTGGGGCAAAACCTTCTGAACTTGTGACCCCGACTCAGGAACTCAGAGAATCAGATGGAGGCAGAGAACCAGAAATGCTGGAATTAATGTTTCAGGACACAAGTTGGGAAGCTGAAGAGTGTTTCATGTAGAACAGTAAGTTCTGTTTGAGTACAAGTGATACTTGATCCCCTTCAGGGACTTTGTGTTGTTTTGGTGGGAAGTAGGAAAAGGTAATTGGAAAGGCTCAGGATATCACGTTGAGATTGTTGACTTCGGGCTGAGGTGACATTGGAGTCGTGTAACTATAACTTTTTTTTAATCCTGAGCTATTTTTTTCTTTCCCCACCCTGTAAATCTCCTGTTCCCTGGCAGAGCAGCAGCACATCACTCACGCTGCAATCCCACAAATTGCTGAGTGGCAGGTTTTTGGGGGAAGCTTGGCCTTTTGTCTTGGTCAACCAGTGCAAGGCTGACCCTTGGAATCAGTCCCTTGGTTTGTTTGCCAGCCCAGTTCCTTGGAAGTTTGATCTACCCTCAAACAGCTGCTGCTTTAGCACTATCAACATAAACTTGGCTTTTCTGGGGGACCAGGTTGAACCAGGAGGGGACAAATCCTGCCCTGGCTCAAGGTCAGTGTTTCCAGCACTGTTGGGTTCTCTGGTGACTCTTGCAGAGTTTTTTCTCTGCAGCAGAAATAGTCTATAAAAAGATGGTTCTTAAGACAGGCTGTTCAAATATTTATGCTGCCACCATCACTTCTTTTTACTTGAGGTTGTTTGGGGGAGTGGAAAATCCTTTTTCCATCCAGGTGAGTCCTGCTCCACACCTGATCCAACCCTAACCCAAAACTGCCCCTGCCAAGGGGTTGAAGCCTCAGGCAGTTCTCAGTCCAACATTCCTGACACATCCCAATCCATGGAGACTGAGTCTGTTTTACCCAGTTGATATAAAAGTGGTATTTTGCTTGTTTTGAAGTTTTTTTTTCCCTTCTCTGTCCTTGTCTTTGTGGAAAGCATTTGTCTGTGAACTGAATGGGACAGAAGAGGGGAGGAGTTTTACACGTGTTTTAATTTTTTAGTTTTCTCTTTCAAGGTTTTTTATAGGGCGGAGGAGTTTTTTTGTATTTTTCTAGAGGAAATACATTTAGTATTTTAGCCGGGAGATTGAAAGGAAAATAACCACCAAAAAAATGGTTAAAGCATTCAAAGTCATGCATCTAGAAAAGGAAAATTCTTGGATGTGCTTTTGCCTGGGGGTTGTCCCTGGAATTAAAGTTTTGCAGTTGAGCTGAGCCCCAGCTGTGGGGGCTGAGCCACACAAGGACTTTTGTCCCCGCCACGTGTTGGATGTTTTTCACACTGCAAGCAGGAGGACACCCAAAAAAATCTGTTTATTGCTCAAAAACTGCACTTCTTTGACTGCAGCAATTCTGAATGTTTGCATTGTTGTTCTGCCTCACGATCAATCAGCTGATGTGTAGATTGAGCTCAATCTGTGCCATACTCGGAGCCTTCTGTTTCTCTTGCTGGCTCTAAGCAGCAGCCCCAAATTCTGCCTTTATTGCCTGTCTTTATGTAAATCACTCAGATCTGTGAGCAGAACTCAAAGCACACAATTTGACCTACTTTGAATCCTCTCCTGCTGTTAATTTTGTGAATCCCTAAAAGAAGTGCAAAGGGGGGATGTGTGGTAGGTTCAGCTTCCCAAAGCCCGGCCCAAACAACAAAAGTGAATTTCTAAAACGGGAGTCAGCTCTTACCACTCTGTGCTGGGCTATTTTCATTTCTCTGTTATTACATATAGTTCTTTTTTATAAGCTGGAAATTCCTCCTCTCTGGCTGGTTTCTATCCAAGCAAGTCCTTTTTCTTTGTCTCTCCACGGGCTGTTCTCTAAAGCCTCGCTTGGCTTTTTGCAGGCTGCAGTTTCAGATAACACAATAACCATGTTCCAATGTATTAAACTTTTAACATCCTCAAGATTCAATTAATCTTATCTTTACAACTCCCAATTACAGGCACTAATTAAGTGAAGGTTGCATTGTAGACTGGGGATATTACATTAATCATCAGCAGCCTTGTAGCCATAAATTAGTTCTTTCCCAATCCTTCAGCATTTTTCCCAGAAGGAATGGAATGTCTCATTTCCCTGTTTTAAGGGACATTAATCCCACAAAGGAGCTTTGGATCGGGATTAGTTTTATCACATTTATGTAAGTGATGAATGGTCTTTGTAAAATAAAAGCCACCAGCTTTGTCCCACACAAATGGAATTGAATTGTTTGATAATTATGCAATTTAAGGCACTGTCAAACTTTGGTCCGGGGATGTTGGGAGTCCATTGCTGGATTTATTATTTTACAAGATTAGGGGCTACACAGTGTTTTGCCTGAAATTTTTTGTTTTAAGCCATCAGTTGAAATCAGCTTAATGTCTAAATGTTGAAGCCCCAGTGTTTGATTTCTGTCCTGTGTTATCCTCCCAACCTGCCAGGCCACAACAGGTGCATTTTGATTTTGTGATACAGGAGAGATGGTTTTATCTGCTCCTCCTTACATTGTAGACTCGAGTTTTAGGCTTGAAAATCGAGGAGTTGGCTGAAATTCCTCTCAACTCAGGTGGATTTTGAGCTCTGTCCTGAGCAGAGCAATATGTGCACCTGCTGTTGAGATGGTGCAAGTTCCCCCCTGCAATATCCTGTTTGTAGCTTGTTGTAATGAGGCCTGATGGCTTTGACATCTTTATTGGAAATAGCAAAAATAATGCATTTTTTATTGTTCTCTTTGAAGAGAACTTATTGCTGGCAATAAATGCCATTCTCACAAATGTAAATTCTCAGAATTCTTCAGTGAGAGCCACGTTTCACTCTCTGCAGTTTGTAACCAGTGATTTACAAATTTCCATTGGCAAGATTATGTGTGGCATCATGTTAAACACACCAAAGTATTTATCATTTGTCAGGGTATTTAATTCCCTCCTTATAACCTGAACACATAAATCTCGGTCACCTGATTTTTTGCTCCTGTGTATATTCAAAGCACTGAGGGAACTAAAAGCTTTTGGAAGAGGAAGGAAAGTGGTTTTTGGACAGGATGGTCACACACAGCTCTTTGTCTGTGACCTCTGGGACTTCAGGCACTTAATTGTTTTTCCAGTTTTATGTTCAATAATTTGCACTCCAAAAAAAATTTCAGCCAAATCCTTTTGCACTCTTTTTACCCCTAATTTTACAGAACTGCCTTTAAGAAGTGTAGAAGTTGTTCTTTGTACCCTTTGAAGTTGTTTTTCCTCAGCAGGCCCTTCGTTTTCATTCACCTCAGCGAGAAAATTATGGAATGGTTTAATTCCATTATTCCCATCAGCCAATAAAATGCAGCACAGACATAAGGATGGAGCCATAACTGCTTCAGCCATGAGGAAGAATATTTACTTTTTGGAACCAAATGAAAACTGTTTGCACAGAAAATGGTTGTATTCCAGAGCACACAGACCCTCCTTCACACCTTTTTCAGCCCATCCAACATTTCTTGCTTGTTAATCTTTAGCACAATTTTATTTTTGCAGATCTGTTTCCAATGGAAAACACACCTGCTGTTCCTTGCACTGATTTATTTCTGGTTTTCCAGTGCTGGATCATCACTTTATCTCCTTGATTTCCCCTCTACCTTGTGAAATCTTGTGATGCTGTTTTAGAAAATAACACACCTCATATAACATGTCTGAGGAGTTTTGTTAAAATCCTGGGTTTCTCCCATGTATTGTGTGTTCCTGATGCCTTTCAGGGGTATAAAATTTGGGTTTATTTCCAGGCAAGGTGTGCTGTGCTGAAGGTTTTTCCCCCACTCGTTCCTGGCCTTTTTCTTTAGCTGGTTTTTACATCCCAGCCTGCTGATTTTGGTGTTTAATTCCCTGTTAATCTCTCCCAGGTATGCCATCCCTCCGGAACACGGCAAGAGGCTGGAACGCCTGGCAAAAGGTGAGCTTGGAGTTCTCAAGGGATTGACAAAGAACTGGCTTTGAACTGACTGTCAGAATTTAATCTTGCCAAGAGCTGCTTGAGGAACCTGCTGCCTTGGTGGAGCCAAAAAACTTGGCAGGGCCTTTTCCTTTCCTCAAAGCCTCTGTTTGTGGCACACCATGACCCCGACTAAAATTGCTTGGAAAAACCTTGAATTTTGAGGCATTGAGACCAAAGCCTTCCATGGCTGGGCAGGGGGTTTAATCATAGAATTCCAGAGTGGTTTGGGTTGGGAGGAACCTTAAAACTCATCCAGTTCCATCCCAGGAACACCTTCAGCTATCCCAGGTTGCTCCAAGCCTCATCTAACCCTTGGACACTTCCAGGGATGGGGCAGCCACAGCTGCTCTGGGCAACCTGTGCCATGGCCCCAGCACCCTCCCATCAGGAATTCCTTCCCAATATCCCACCTAAACCTTCCCCTTCATGGACAATGGGGATTTGTCCACACTTGTGCTGTTCCAGAGGTGTGAAGTGCAGCCTGAGGCTCTCCTGGTTCTGCAGGGACAGAGGGGAGCAGGAGCTGTTTCTTCTGACACTCCAAATGTTACATCTGCAGTCTTAGCAACTTTATTATTATTAATTATTTTCAGCCTTAATTAGGGAAGTGCTCAGAAATTCAGCAGCAGCTTTATCATCACACCATAGAGTGTTAAGGGGTTGGAAGGGACCTTAAAGCTCATCCTATTCCAACCCCTGCCATGGGCAGGGACACCTCCCTCTATTCCAGACCTCCCTCTATTCCAGGTTTCTCCAAGGCCTTGGACACTTCCAGGGATGGAGCATCCACAGTTTCCCTGGGCAACCTGTGCCAGGGCCCCACCACCCTCACAATAAAAACTTTCCTAATATCCCACCTAATTTTCCCCTCTTTCAGTCTGTACCCGTTACTCCTTCACCCTCTAATGACACATGGTGGATTTGCTCATTTTCCTTCTAGTTTAGGCTCATCCTCCTTTATTTTTGGTGCAATAAAAACCAAATTAAAAACAAACAAACAAACAATGAAAGATAAAACAAAAGAAAGGGAAATGCAGGGGTGGGGGAAGGTCAGAGTTGGTTTGGGCTGTGCTGAACTCCCACCTCTCAGTCTCCAGGGAAGGTGTCTGCCTGCACAGGTCTATATTTTTTAATTTATTGGTGATGTTGCTATTTTTGTTCACTTGCAAATGTTCCTGGAGCTGCCCAGCTAAAAAAAAGCTCCTGACCCAGAATAATTAACTCCAAACCTCCGTGGTTCATCTCCAGAGAGGCGAAGGGAGATGGTTTGAATCTGGTGGGGAAGTGAAAAGCAGGCAGGAAAATCTGGAGGGCTCTGGTTGGATTCAAAAGAAGAGAAGTTCTGAGACTGATTTTCCAGCAAATAAGCAAATTCAGTGTAATGCCATTTCCTGCTGGCAGTCCGACATTTGATTGAATAAAATAGAATTTATTAATAAATTAAAAATAATAAATAATTAATAAATTAAATAATTTTTAAATTAAATTAAAAAATTTAAAAGTAATAAAATTATTAATAAATAAATAAAATTTAAATAAATTTATAATTTTATTTAATAAAATAATAAATAAAAATAAATAAATAAAATAAATAAAATAGTTTTAATAATAATAAATAAAAATTAAAATATAAGAATAAAAATAACTAATCTAATAATAAAATAGCATAAAAGAATAAAATAATAGGATAAAAATAGAATAAAAATAATAAATAGAGTAAAATAGAATACAAAGAATAAAAATCATCGATAAAAAGAATAAATATAATAATAAAATTAGAATAAAAAGAATAAAATAATAGAATAAAAATTATAACTATAATAATAAAATAATAAAATAATAGAATAAAAAGAATAAATATAAAAATATAATTAAAAGAGTAAAATAATAGAATAAAAGTAATAAATATAATAATAAAATAAAATAAAAATAATAAATAAAAATGAAAAAATATAATAATAAAATAAGAGAATAAAAATAAGATAATAAAATAATAGAATTTCAAAAATAATTTTAAAAGGAGAGAGTGCCAAGGGGTTCAACTGATTGTGTGGGATAAATGTAGAACAACTGGGCATGAATTTCCTAGGGCAGAGTAGTGTTGTTTTCCTGTGCACTGAGCTCTTTGATCCCTAAATACAAATATTATTAGAACTGTCTGCTGAGAAATGGTGCATTTCAAAGCTACAGTTCAGTCATTTGCCAGGTTTTAACAGATAAAAAAGTGATTTTTCTGAGAAGTCAGTCAATCCAGAGGACTTGTGTTCTGCAGGCTCTGAAATCCCCCCCAGCTCTGACAGAAGTAATAAGAAGTTTCTTGCTGTTTGTAACTAATTTTTATGGATGATCGATTTCTGGACGGTTTGTGACGTAAAACCAGAAGGAAATTATCAGTGATCTGGTCTTTAGTTTAGTTTTCTGGCCTTTTGGAAGGTGGGATGGGGGATGTTTTACAGCTCCAAGGAGGCACTTTTGCTCCCTGGCCATTCCCTCTGTCCTCCCCATCAATGTACCAGGGAGAATTTACTGTGGAGAAATGAGGGTGCAATTAATATGGAAAATGAATAGCTGAGCTGGAAATGGGCTCACTGGGAGAGCTGTGGAGCCCAGGGAGAGCATGTTAATGTGTTGCCATGTTATTGGTGCTAATCACTTAAAATGGGCTTCTTTATTAGTGGCTTTAATGAGAGCCACTTAAACTGTGCATTAAAAAGAGGGACTGCAGAGAGGAACGACAGGCTGGGTAGCAGACAGTCATAATTTTAATTGAAATGCTTTTAGTACAAAAATGTTAAGAAAACCTGGAATCCAGTAATCCTTTTCTCTTCCTGAAACCCCTTTCCATTTTGTCCCATCAATTACTTTTGTTTCCAGAGCTTGGCTTATTTATTTTCCTAAATGGTGATGGGTTTGAAGCCCTGTAAACACACAACTTGTCACTGAGTCACCCACTCGGAGGGGAAAAAATGTGATCCTGAAGAAAACAAGGTTCCATTTGTTGGCACTGAGGAGCTTGTTCAGTTTTTACCACCATTTTTAGTGTTCTTAATTATTTGGGATTGTGGATCCTGTAACTGAGGTGGGCTTGGATGGTGCTGAGGTTCTGAGTCAGGTCCTGCTGTCTCTGCCACTTCTTGGTGACCACTGAACGTGTCCCTCCTGCCACTGCCTGGGAGGGACATGTTTTATTTCCTTTCTTTTCCCTGAATATTCACATTTACAGGCTGATTTTTCCCTTTAGAGAGTGGTCTGTAGGGCAGGTTGCTCTGGAATCTAACAAATTGTATTACTTGCCCAAGAATATTCCAGCAGCCCATCAGAGCAGGTGTAAAAAGGCTGTGGGAGTGCTTGGAGTAGCTGGTGCAGCCTGGGACTTTTTCCTTGTCTGTATTCAGAAAAAAAGGGGTCAGGGTTTGGGGTACCAGCCAAAATCTAAGAGAGACAGGTTATGTTTCTTAATTTTCAGGGTTTTACTGATATTTTGGCCAACATACTTACCCAGACAGAGAAGACTTAGATGCAAACTCTCATTTTGAAGGGAATTCAGGCTTAAGTCAACACTCTCAGGACAGGGGGGATTGTTGAGGTGTCCTGTGCAGGGCCAGGAGTTGGACTCAATCCTCGTGGGTCCCTTCTAACTCAGGATATTCCATGTTTCTATGATTTTGGTGTCTCCACGTGCAAGTTTTTGTCACAAAATTGATGCAATATTTTAAAAAACGTGCTAATTCCTGACATCTTGGTCATCTGCTTTTGTTTTATCTGTATAAATAAGGCAGATTTTCATTTATCAGCTCGTCTCTGCTTAACAAATCCATCAGATATGACACCCCTGTAGTGATATTCCTCCTTTGAATGTCTCCACAGGATTTTTCCCAGGAAGCTCTCAGGGATGTGATGCTTTCCTCCGTCACAAGATGACCCTCATTTCTCCCTCCATCCTGAAGAAATACGGGATTCCCTTCGACCGGGTACGTCCAGGGGTGCAGGGAACACACTGGCAGCTTCTTGGGGTGCACAGGGCACAGCACCTCTCTTTTGAGGGAAAAAATCCCTGGGGAGAGATTGGTTTAATTTCTAAGTGCATTATTATTCTGAATGTATCCCGTTGGTTCAAACCAGGAAAGGAGCATTTGGGGTTTGGCTGAGACACCGTGAAGTGAAAAAAAAGCTTCCACTGAACAAACTCTGGCAATTCAGGAGCCTCTCAGGAAGGGAGGGACAGGCTAATCCAGATGTTCTGGCTTATCAATCATAGAATCACAGAATCACAGAATCAGCTGGGTTGGAAGGGACCTCTGAGATCATCAAGTCCAACCCTTGATCCAACCCCGCCGTGGTTCCCAGCCCATGGCACTGATGCCACATCCAGTCTCATCCTAAAAACCTCCAGGGATGGAGAATCCACCACTTCCCTGGGCAGCCCATTCCAATGGCTGATCACCCTCTCTGAAAGAAATTCTTCCTGATATCCAACCTAAACCTCCCCTGGCACAGCTGAAGACCCTGAGCCCTCTTGTCTTGCTGAGAGTTGCCTGGGAAAAGAGACCAACCCCCCCCTGGCTCCCCCCTCCTGTCAGGGAGTTGGAGAGAGTGAGGAGGTCTCCCCTGAGCCTCCTCTTCTCCAGGCTGAACAGCCCCAGCTCCCTCAGCCTCTCCTCACAGCACTTGTGCTCGAGGCAGCAAAGCTCTTTGGTGAGTCAGGAACACTTATTTTTCTCCTTGTGGATGCAGCAGGAGCCCAAACTGGACGTGCTGGTTCCCTGTTGTGTAAGTGCTCTAAGCCTGGAAGGATCCCTGAGTCTCTTAAACCCTCTTTTTTTGAGCTGAGGGGTCATGTTTGTTTGGTATGATCGTTTTAATGTGCTTATTCTTAAAGTCTTCTGAAGTAAATCTCCTCAGCCAGGCTTACAGGGATTTGTATCTGGGCAGGATCAGTCAAACCTCTGCTGTGCTGCGTGTTCCCGGCACACGGAGCCCGGCCTGCCTTTGGATGTGGGAAGTGTCAAAGAATTCCTGGTCCAAACTGATCTCACAGAATCCCACAGTGCTTTGGGTTGGAAGGGTCTTAAAGCCCATCCAGTTCCACCCCCTGCCATGGGCAGGGACACCTTCCACTAGCCCAGGGTGCTCCAACCTGGCCTTGGACACTTCCAGGGATGGGGCAGCCACAGCTGCTCTGAGAATTCCATCCCAGTCCCTCTCCACCCTCCCAGCCAGGAATTCCTTCCCAATATCCCATCTAAATTTCCCTTCTTTCACTTTGAAGCCATTCCCTGTGTCCTGTGCCTCCATCCCTTGTCCAAAGTCCCTCTCTACCCTTCCCCATCCCTTTTCCATCATCACCTCTATATGGCCAGATTTTTCCAAGAACTCTCACATTCTGTTAATTATGTTTTTTAGGCATAGTTTAGTCAGAGTTAATCCACCTGAGACCTCTTTGCTGAGCCTGCTGATTCTTTGAGATGGAAGTAAAAGATCTTGGCTCTTCTATAGCATAAAAAACTATGAATTCATTCTATTTACTGCTCCAGGGACTGTTTGATTTTTCCTGGTGGGGGGTTATGATGAATGAAATTTGAAGTGGGATCATCAGATGAGCTTCCATGGACCAATGTGGTGCTTGTGGTTCAACATCAGTGCCTGGACTTGGCCTAGTTAGTTGGAACTAAATTGTTCATGGAGAACAACAAACCATTTTTCCTGTAATTCCATCAGTGGAACCTGATTCCCAGGTGGGAAAATACAGGTACCTGCTCCACAGAGTTGAAAATAATAATGAAAATATCTAATTTTAGAATCTTGGCTGTGCCAGAGGTTGGAAAGGGAAGGAAGTTCTTGCAGGACTTAAAATGTTTGTGTGCTGTAGGTGGGCAGATATTTCTCCAGAATAAACATTATTATGTGGTTTTTTTTACATCTGTCTGAGGAAAGTAGCATTGACTAGTAATTTTATATTTATATATAAATATAATCACTAAGTGATTTCTGATCAATAACCAAGCAGGGGCAGCAAAGGAGTTTGTAAAAAAAGGCAATAGAAGGAAAACTTTCCTTCCAAACTTATTCCAAGTCATCTTTGCTGAGCTGTATTTGATAGGGATGGGGCTACAAAGTGGTTTAGATAAGGGAGTTGCTAATTTATTGCTTGGTAAAAAGTCTTCACCTGCTGACTGAGGTGTCCCTCTCTGAATGTTGTGATTTTTGACATGAAGGATGTTTGCAGATTGATGGCTGGTGTCTTCTTCATGCTGAGTATAAGTAGTTGTCTTAATGCTAAAAATCTGCTTTTTATCTTCCTATTTTTTACCTGTGTACACAGAGGACAATATTAATGTCAACACCAAATTTCCTTTTTTAAAGCAAGTGACTTAAATATAATTATTATACCAGGTTCCTTAAATATACTTACATAAAATTATTATAGCATGTTACTTAAATTATTTAAATATAATTATTATAGCATGTTACTTAAATATCACTCCTAATCCTGATTTATAGTGTGTTTTTGTGACAATTACTCCCCTGGAAAGCTGTTTTTAGGTGTAAAAAGGAGGAGATCTCTTCAGTCTGAGCAACCTGTGTCTGAAGCCTCCTGTCCTGAAATAGGAGCTTTTGGAGGAGGATCACTGTTATTCACAAACAGGGAACAAGTGCCATTTTTTCCTCTGGGAATAGAGATAGCATCCCTCCATCTGAATTCTTGGCAGATTTCAATGAAGTGAATAGGCAGCATTTATAAATCTCTATAATGGTGTTCTGGAAAAAAAAAAGAACCAGATCAATGCGAGGGCTTTTTAATAATTAAAAATGTGTATTTCTGTAATCTCCTATTGATTTCTCCATTTATTCCTCAAGAGCTTGCAGGAGTCAGTAAATTTGGGGCTTTCTCCATGAGTGGCAGTTTGTGCTGGCTTTCCTTCACTAGTTATTACTTTTCTGCATGGCCTATCCATCATCTTGAGGGCTTTCTAATTTATTGTGGGCTAATGTTGACAGCGGTGCCAGGGCTGACACACACTGTGGGCTCGAAATGAAGACACCAGGATGGAGATTTACTGACAGAAACATAATCTTTGTGTCTTCTGGAGTTACAGTTGCAGCTCTGCTGGGATTTATGGAGGGGATGGATGGGGGGATGCTCTGAGTGAAGGTTGGACTCGAGCAACTCATCCAGAAATCCTGCAGGAGCCTCTTGTGTTATCACAGCAGATTTTAGTACCTATTTTGTAATTGTTCTACGAACATTAACAACATCAGCAAGTTTAGATGTTGGCCCAGCCAAGTGAAAAGTGTTTGAGCTTCTCTCTGTTTCCATTTCCCATTTGGGCCCATCCTGGTGTTTGGAAGTGCAAGTCCTTTGGAATCTCCGAGCTCCCGGGCTGTGAGTTATGGCTGGTGGGAAGGGATCCAAATGGAATTGCCTGGCATGGGACTGCTGTGAAAGCTCTGTCAGCACTTCTGGGTTGGAAAGGCAGGGAAGGTCAAGCTTTGCCTCTTTGCTAGTCCATGGAAGGGAGGTGCTGTCACACACGTGCTGAGCTGGGGAGCTGCTCCCAGCCCACTCTGCTACATCCAGTTTGCCCTCAGGAGTCATTCCAAACTCTTTAACAATTAAGTTCCTTGTTTCCCCAATGGCTTCTCTGCATAAGATGTAAAAAGAGGATTTTTTTAGAAGCATCACAAATTTATTTGGCCTCTGGTTCCAACTGTAGAGTTTAACCCTTTTTAGTGATGGCCATAATGCTTATTGTTGTTTATTTTTAATAAAGTAGAATCACAGAATGGTTTGGGTTGGAAGAGACCTTAAAGTTCATCCAGTTCCACCCCTGCATGGGCAGGGACACCTCCCACTAGCACAGGTTGCTCCAACCTGGCCTTGGAGACTTCCAGGGATGGAGCAGCCACAGCTTCTCTGGACAACTACCAAAGCAGACAAAGGATGGGCTGCAATTTTTAAGGTGTTTGACTTTTGGGTGAACAAATGGGAGTGATAAATGTGAGGGGGAGAATAAATCCAGTGAAAGGCAGGAGGTGCTTCAGTAGGACCCTGGTGTTTAGAGGAGGGAAATCCAGAGTTCTTGGCTCCTCTGGCCTGGTGGTGGGAATGTAGCTTTGGACCTGCCATGAGCCAAATCCTCACAGTCTGAGGATTTATTGATCTCTTGGAATGCTGCAGCCTGAGAGCCTTTGAACTAGAACCTGTGGGTGTAAATAGTTCAGAGCTTGTGCCCTTTCCATCCACTGTTCTGGGTTTTTTCCTTAGGAGAAATACTTCAGTATTTTTGCAGTTGTCCAGGAATTATTCCAGGTTTAACCAGGAGCTGGCAAGGACTGTCCCGCTGACCTCCGGATTGAAAGAAAGACATTTAACTGGTGGATTTTTTAATAGGTCTCTGTTCTGCACATTAACTGACCTGTGGGGTGTCTCCTCCCTTTGCCTTTGTTTTCCAGATCACCCAGGAAGCTGGAGAGTTCATGATCACATTCCCTTATGGATACCACGCCGGCTTCAACCACGGCTTCAACTGTGCCGAGTCCACCAACTTTGCCACTTTGAGATGGATTGACTATGGAAAAATGGCAACCCAAGTAGGTGTCAGTTGGGATGAAGTGTTATTTAAAACCACCAGCTCAGGAAATACAGAGGAATGAGAGAGGGAGACTTAAGGACAAAATGGGAAGTGCCACTGTGATGTGCTCTTTCACCACCCCGTGTGGCTGTTTTATTCCTGTTGGTGGTTCCTCTCATTCTGAGGGTGTAGTGAGGACTTTCTCAGGTGCTGGGTGTTACAAACGCCTTGTGAGCTTTGGAGATTGGTAATTCAGAATTAGTTTTCTGATGCAGCCAAACTGCATTTCACAGTGAGTGAGGTGACTGATGTAACCGAGTACAACTCATTAGGTGCACACTGGAGGGGAAGGAATAAGCTGGAAATACTTTCAAGCTTTAATAAGACTATGGTAATAACATTCTGAAAATACCTGAATTCCTCTAATCTGTGCACTCCAGTTACATTTGGAGAGGAGAGTCAGGCTGAAATATGTGGTTATTTCTCATTAGGGCAAATTTCTGCTATGTTTTGTTACTTTGGTTTTGCATTCTCCTGTTTTGGAGTCTGGAGAGTAACTGATCAGCAAAGCTCATTCAATGAATCTGTGAATTTTTGAATTAGGGATCAGTTCCACACAGGGCAAAAGAGAAATGAATGAAGAAGGGGTGGCACTTGAAAATTGCCTTAGATGTTCCTTTGCAGAAAGAAAGACTCAGTTTTCCCTCTAGAATGGCACTTGTAATATCTCTCCTTCACTTCTTTTTCTTCTATCAGCTCAGCTTGAATCTGTAACTTTTGTAATGCACTCTAATGCTTTCTTGTTCTTCTAAAACAAGCAGATTTTATTGTTTTATTGTGTCCTTAAAGCCTATCCAGTCCCAGCCCCTGCCATGGGCAGGGACACCTTCCACCAGACCAGGTTGTTCCAAGCCCTGTCCAGCCTGGCCTTGGACACTTCCAGGGATGGGTCTTCCATTTGAATTTGTTCTGGAGTTAAGGGAAGGGTAAGAAAAACCTTAAACCATAAGAAAAGCCTTAAACTCCAGAAAAAATAGCCAAGCAAACTTGGTTTAGAAATGTCAAGAATGGTTTTTGTGTGCTGTGACCTTGTCTGGCAGGTTTGTCTGCAGCAAACGGTCCTGGTATTACACCCCAGAAAATGGGGGTTTATCAGGGAAATTCGGGCAGCCCCTTCACCACAGCAGCTCCAGCTCGAATATTAAAAGCAGTTTTGGGCTCAGCCATGTGTTCCCAAACAAGTGACATTTGGGAAGTGCAGTTTTCGATGGAGCCTCTGTGCTCACATTGTGGAGCAGCAGAGCGTGAAATTACTGAACAAGCAGCAGCGAGAGCTCGGAGCAAAGCTGGGCAGGGGAAGGGCAAGTGGGGAAGGAGATGCCCAATTCATTCCCACTGCACTCAGGGCCACTTGTCTGTTCTGAGCTTCCTGGTTAATATTGCTGAAATCACGTGTTAATTAACCCCTGGGTAGCTGGGGGTTGTGCTCCTGGTGAGGTGTGAGTGTTGTCACACTCTGAGGGCAAAAGGTTTGTTTAAACCTCTTTTGGAGTTAAACAGGGGCTTAATGAAATACCAGCTGAGGGTGGAAACTGGAGCTGCCTGGGGTTTGTGGGGAGAGAATTCGGGGAGAGAAGTCCTTCCCTGTGAGGGTGGTGAGGCCCTGGAACAGATTATTCAGAGGTGGCCTCTAAATATCCTGCTGTACAAAAAGCTGCTTTCTTTTTATACAATTTTGGTACAATTTGAGTAGAAATTCAAGTTCCCAGGTCAACTTTTCAATTTCTTTTGCAAACTGGACTGGAAATAAGTGAATAGGAGGGGAAAAATTCCTGCACAGACATTCCTGGAGAACATCTGGGTTCCTGTCAACACTTCCATACCTTCATTTACCTCCTGTTTGCTCCAGGGATACTGCTGGAATTATCTATCTCAATATAAAATAAGGTCAAGTTGCCCTTCCTTCCCAAATCTTACATTTTAGGTTCTGGAATAAGTAGCCTTTCTCTCATCCCAGGCAGTGTTCCCATAAAACCCTTCCTGCTCTGCTGCTCAGTCATTTAGGGAAGGGGAAAACAAGACTTTTCCATTTGGATTTTCCTGATCTACAAAGGCATCTTCAAAACAGGGACCTTTTGGATCTCAGCCTGTGCTCTTTTACGTGGCTTATTGCTTCTAAACCTCCTCCTCACTTGTTTTAATATATATATATATATATATACACTATTGAAATAACCTCAAATTTATATGTGGAATATCTGTGATTTGAAGTTGTTTGACATAGAATTTCCCATGGAAAGTTGAAGCTTTCTTTTTTCTATTCACAGCTTAGTAAAACATCAATATTTCCCAAGAAAATAAAATTTGTGAGGTGTTTTTTTGCAGAAACTGTTTGGTAATACTGTAAAAATTGCTCTCCAAAATAAGGGAAATCAGAATTGTGTTTTTGCATCACTTTGTGTCTGTGCCTTAACTGACTCTAATTAGACCTTTTTGAGCTTAGAACACATTAAAAAAATCTATTATGAAATAGCATTTCCATAGTTTATTTTTGTCAGTCATTCAGAATTGCTCTTTTACTCTAATTAGACCTTTTAAGCTTAGAATACATTTAAAAAAATCTATTATGGAATAACATTTCCATGGTTTATTTTTGTCAGACAAAGTTGCTCTTGTACAAAATCTTCCACCTTTTTTCCCCTACTTATTTTCTTGTATTATTTGTAAACACCCCTAATACCTCAATCTGGGCAAAGCTCTGATTCTGTGCAATAAAACGGAATTTTTACAGGCTTTTTCCTGCTGAGGTGGAAAGGAGATGGTTATTTTTTTAAGGAACTGCCTTGAAGCTTTGTGTTATGAGTTCTTTTCTGAGCTCCTCTTCTGAAGGACTGACTGGGACGTTCTGGTCATGATTTTTGTTAATGAAGGGAGAACACTGAGAGTTCTGTCAGCAGAATAAATACCTGGAGGTTTCCAGGATTCCAGTCCTTGGGATGCTGCTGGAGCAGATGGATGGGTGTCAGCAGGTACCTGGCCCTTCTGGATGTCCTGCCCTTGAGAAGAGGCATCTGAGAGGCTGGGTTTAAATCCAGACTTATATGCTGTTGTTATATATATTATATATTATATTTTATATATTATATATTATAAACTGTTCAGGATGTTGTTCACAGGGAATGGGACAGGGATGGGGACACTGGTGGCTTGAGGCACCTCAACTCCCTCCTGCTCAGAGCTTGGCCTAACCCTGAGCACTGAACTGGGGGGTTTCAAACAGATTATTTTAACCAGACTAGGTCAGGTTTAAATGCTCCTCAGCCTAATTTACCTGAGCTTAATTACTGCAAGGTGTAAAGGATGCTCTTTTTTAATGCTGCTTAGTCATGGCTTTTCCAGCCCGGGGTGACTGCTGTTCTCTGGGATGGGAACTGCTGTTCTCCAGGATGGAAAACTGCCCTGAACCCCTGGAATCTGATGTTGCAGGGCTGGCACAGTGTCCCAGTCCCTCCCTGGGATTTTTGGGCAGTGTGGGTTGTGTGTCCTGTGCCTGCAGTAAATCCCTGCTCCCTGCAGCTGATTCCCTCTGGTTCTCCCTCATAAGGAGTCCCAGCCCCAATCATTCCCGTGCCAAGGGGCATCTGGCTTTGGAGATGAACTACAGACTGTGTCATAAGCACTGGATAAAAGTCCTAATTTGTTTATCCCTGGTGCTGGGATGAGTCTGTCAAAGCAGGAAGGAGCTGGTGCTTCACTGACTTCTGCTCTTGCAGGGCTGCTGTGAGCTCTGAACCTCCTCCTGTGCTCTTCCAGCCTCTTCAGAGACACAGAACTCAGGTCCCCATGGAGGTGATCCTCCCCTCTGCCCCCCTGTTTGTCCTGTGTGTCCTGGAGATGGATTCAGGAGCATCCTTACAGGTGTAATGGAATAGTAAAACATAAAGAATTCTGGCAGAGGTTGCAAACAGGAAAAAGCAGAAATCTCCACGTCCTCTCTCAGCAGAAGCCTGATTCCCATTGGGATGGGTTGTTATTTTATTTGCCTGCAATGAAACAAGTCACACAGCATTTATATCATGTCTTGAACCAGAATCCTCTTATTATGAGTGGGATGAGTCTCACTCTCCACTTGCCACTTCCCCGACTCCTCTGCCCACAGAAATCCACCTGGAAGCACGTTAAGGAAGCAGGCAAGGAGAAAGTGTGCCCTGCAGCCAGGGACCAGGGGGAGTCCATGGAAATCTTTGCCTAATTGTTTTGTTTATGAAGCTCTGGGAAGGGTTTCCAGTGGCTTTCCTAATGAACTGGTTTGTTGTTGAGACTTAGGGCGATGCCGGTAATTGCGCTGCAAACGGGGGGTCAAGACTCATCTTCCTCCCCACAAGCTTTCAACTACCAACCATTAAACACACAAACTCTGCAGCTGAGCTTTTTCCTTCTTCTCCTCGGAGTTTAACTCCTTATTTCCTTGCAGAATCCCTGCCATTCATCACTCAGGCTGAGTGGGAGGAAAAGGAAAGCGGAGCCCAAACTGGTTTGTTCTGTCCTATTGGATGAGTCTGAACTAGATCTCAACAACACACCTGGAATATGGTGACAAACTGGATTCCTGCTTAAGAATATATTCTGGGAGGACTCTGTGTTTCTCCCCAAAGCTGAAACTCTCTGTTTTTTCCTGGAAATGTATGGAGAAAAGCTTAGGAGTGTTGTCTGCCTTAGCAATGTGTGTTCCTGTAACACACAGCCAGAGTTTCTCAGCTGCCTTTTGAACAGAACCATCTCTCCTTCCCAGGAACTTGCTTTTAGGCTTCATTGTTAGGAAAAGCTGATAGAAAAGCTTTAAGCAAAGATTTTTCTCTGGCATTTAATAGCTGTAAGAACTTCAACTCTGGGCCTGCTGGGGTTCTTTCTGTTTAAATTTCCATTAAGGCAAAAAAGACTCAGCTGTGTCTTATCAACTGATTTCATCTAAATAAGAAGGTTTTTTTCCAGGAGAGCCAGAGGTGCCACTTCAAATATATAATTTTGGGGACTATGGAAAAGGCTTATTTTACATTAACTTTTTATATGTTATGAAAGTGCTGAGGTTCAGTTTAGTGTTAATGGCTGGGAATTGAGAGAAATATCCTTAAATAAATAATGCTGGTGGTTGAAGTTGAATTAGTGCATTTTTCCATATATCATTTGATTTTATTACTTCAAGGAGACGGTAGTTTTATGTGACTGTTATTTTATATAGTTTTTTATATTTGATTTGTGTTTTTTATGTTAGAAACTGCTGCAAATAAGATAATGGTTGTGCATTCAACAGCCACAAATTTCCCACTATCAGTCTTGGAGTTAGAATTGATGGGACAGGTCTCCTGGTGTGGTCACACATTTTACCACAGGCTCCAAATTCGAGTAGCAGATAATAAAATAATAAGGAAAAGAAGAATGTTGGGTTTCTGGGTTGGAAAAAGGGCTTAATGGTGCATTTCCTTACAGTATTTTTCCATGTGTTTGGATTGCAAGTTGCCTTTGCATGTGCTTATGGTTAGCAAAGACATTAACTCATGGAAAAGGAGAGGGGAGGTTGGGAAAAGCCTTCAGAAGATGAACCAAGTTAAGTTCCTGCAGATTTGGTGACTGTGGAAAGCTTTGGGGTTTGCTTTTGGCTCACGTAAAGAAAACGAGGTTTTGCATCTCTCCTTAACGATGGTGTTTAAGTGTAGACATGTTCAATTTTATTCTTTTTTTGTCTATAAAGTTTAGTTATAGTGGGATATAAAAGTGTTGGGAGTTTGAGGGAATATGGAGGGATTTGTGCTGCAGAAATTAGGATAGGGATAGACAGAGATGGGGGTGGAGACATAATATCTGTTAGGAAATACATGTTTATGACCACAGTTAAATACTTGGAAAGAAATGTAACTCTGTGTATATGGAAGGGGAAAGGCAATATGTGGAATTGGATGTCATTGCCAGGAAACACAACCTTGCCCTTTTTGTCCTGCTCTAATGGATTGGGGCAGGGAATTCATGGCAAAGGCAATTTCTTGCCCTTCTCTACCCAGAGTCTCCTCCTGATCCCCCCATTGTCCCTCTGCCACCCCTCACACCCACGTGCACATTCCCCTTTCCAGCTGCATTGGAAGCATCTGCTGTACCAAGCAGCATTTCACTGCTGTCTGAGGGGAGGGGATGGAAAAATCTCCTGCCCATGATGGGAACATGGATATGACACAACGGCAGCAGCTGAGGAAATAAAACCGTTCGGGCCGGAAGAAGCCCCAGAGGAAAGAGGCTTTGTAAATTATTCATGCCTGCTGGTGTGAAAGCAATAGAATTAAATTAAAATTGAAGTATAAACATACATCATGGTAGATTTGTGTAAAGAAAGGAATTCAGCTACTGCAGAGGCTGCTGGGGGGGTGGGACGTGGCAGATGCAGCCCACGGAGTCAGCGCTCCGAGAGCTCGGCGTGTGGGCTCTCCATAATCCTTGTGTACACTTTTTGGGAGACTCTTAAGCTGCTGGTGGTTGGAAACTGCTCTGGAGACCTTTAGACCCCTGTGCCTCAGGATTTGCTGGGCTGGATTTGAAGGCATGACATGTGTGTGGACCTGTTGGTTCCGGGTCAGCGTCACAAAATGGACCTGTTCCCCTTTTAAGCCGTTTCTCATCCTCTGTGGAGGCTGAGGAGGTCAATCCCCAGAGCTCATTGCTGCTGTGTGCTGGGGTTGCTCCTCTGTGTTCCTCTTTGTAGCCCTGCACAGGTGCTTTTAAAATTTCTTAAGGAAAAATGAACCGAAAATCTGCTCAATCCAAATCCCTTAAGCCAGGATTGATGGAGGTGCCGCTGGGAAGCTCCTGCCTGGGCTGGAATTTGAAGCACAGGTGCCATCTCTGTTTTCCTGCCATGCTTTGGCCAAATTGCATTTCCAACCTTTCTGTCCTGTACTGTTTTTCATGAAATGAATGGAATTTTCCTGAAAATTCCTGTCCATGAATACTCCTTCCCACTCGGGTCACCGGAGCAGCAGAAGCAGCCAGAGGTCCTTGCAAAATGGAAAACAGGAGTTGGGAGGAAGTGGGATAGTGGAGAACTGTCCAGAAAGGCTCTTTTCTCCCTCTCTCAGTGGCTTCTTAACTACAGCCATAAATCTTTTAATAAAGGTGGTGAAAAGTGAAGGAAGAAAGGGAGAAACAGGTTTAATTTCAGGCATTTCTGTGAAGAGAATGGGTAGAATTGTTTTGAAAAGGTGTGAAGGAAGGGGGAAAAACCCCCAAACCAGTCCTGCAAAGTGGCTCTAATTACCTCAACCTCAAAGTTGAAACTCAATTTGGTGAAAGTTCACACCCTGCAAAGCTTTGCACCTTAGAGCAGGACTAAAAAGGGGCTCAACTGCTCACAAAAGCAGAGCTGTGGTTGCAGCCCCCGGAGCCACGAGGGCATTGAGGGCTTCCTGTGTCCTTTTCCATCTTCTACCTTCCTTTGATTAAGTTTATAAAGACTAAATGCCCATTCAGGCTGAGATTGGTGTCCAGGGTGAGAACCCCCTGGGCTTCATCACAGCAAATGGATATATCCAAGGAAAACCACTTGGGAGTACCTTTATGTAGGCTGGTGCAATGGCAAGGGTGCAATTCCAGGTTAGTTTTAATGAGCATAGGCCAGCTGAGATGAATAATGCCCATTTTCTCCCACTGCCCACGTGCTTTAGGTGCAGGTTGGACTCATAGTTGTAGCTTTATTTCTCAGCTCTTGCACAGGATTGATGTGCCCTGTCATCATGTGTCATTATGAAGTTTAACTGCCCTGTTCTCCAGGTTAGTCTTTTGTTCCTCTAAGGCTTTTTTTTCCCCAGTTATGAAGTGATATCAATAATATCTTTTCAGCCTGCAAAACTCTGCCAGAGACAGGCTAATGGAGGGAACGTGGGTGCCAGGTCAGACTCTGGCCTGGTCTGCATCAGACAAAGTAATTGCTGTCTAATGACTGCAGGACAGTGGATGAGCAGAGTGTCAGCCACCAGAAAGGCTTGGCCTGTTGGTGGCCTTAGAGGGAGAACAAAATTCTTGGGAAAAGAGTCTTCAACTACCCCTGGAGAGTGTGGCAGCTTTGCTGCCAAGAGCAGCTGCCAAGAGCTGCTGCCAAGAGCAGGTGGAGTTGATGCTTTCCCTGGAGCTGGAACACCCAAATACCCATCAAAGTGATTCTCAACATTCACCCTTCCCAATAACCCTCTGCAGGCCTTACAGCCAACACTGGGGAGGGTTAATTCACCTCTGGAAAAAGGAAAATTTGGCTGATGAGGTGAGAAAAGTCCCTGAGAGTGACGTGTCCTGTGTTGGGGGGTCTCTTGCAGTGCACGTGCCGCAAGGACATGGTGAAGATCTCCATGGATGTGTTTGTGAGGGTCCTGCAGCCAGAACGATATGATTTATGGAAACAAGGCAAAGACATTGCTGTCCTGGACCACATGAAACCCACAGCTCTGACCAGCCCAGAACTGGATGCCTGGAATGAGACAAAGGCAGAGCTGAAGGCAAAATTGCTCCGCAGGTAAAGAGAAAACAGTCGTCGTGTCTGAGCGCTTTGATTCTAATTGCTGAGATTTTAAATGCTGTAATTCTTAGTTTGAGAATGTTCAAATTCTTTTTTTTCCCTCCCTTTGTTCTCTTTATACAATTCCTCTTGTAATTTGTCTTGGGTAATGTGTCCCTCATTGTTCTCTTCCCTTTAAATGTTATAAAAGCACACGTTCTGCAAAGTAGGACACCGGGTGCCCCCTCACATCTCATCTTAGCCTGGAAGACAAAAAATCTATGGTAAACATTTAGAGCTTCACTTATCAGAAGGCAGGAAGGGGAAAAAAAAAGAAGCCCCATCAGTTGCAAAAGGGATTTTCTGCATGCCTTTCTGGGCTTCCTTTGATCTGTCTTAATTTTCTCCAAGTCTGTGGTTTTTGTGTGTTAACAGCATGCTGGAGTTGAGAATTTGGCATGCTAACCTTTTCCTGTTGGAATCTTGCTTTTTTATAGGATAGGAGATGAGGAAGAGGACAACAAACACCGGTAGGTGACTTCCCTCATCACCTTCAATCACTTCATTCTTTCTCCTGTCAAGTTTTTCTTAAAATAGTAACTCTTGGAGGTGTTTGCCTTTTTTCAACTGAGTTTTTTTCCTGTCACCTTCTTTGAAAGCCCACAGGAAATCTTTGGGCATCGAGGTTTTCCCAAGGCTTTCTCTTGCTTTGGTGTAGTTTTCTGTGACCTCTTGTGCCACTGGAGACCCTCAACTGTCTCGTGCCTGCTCTGGTTTTCATTCTGGAGTTGATCTGCTGAAGTAGGAGGGGGGTGTGATGATAACTGGTTGTGGACGGGGGTAACTGATAAAAATGCTGCTGCTGACTCAGAGTAGAATTGAACTGGAGGGGTTTGGACATTGGCTGGTGGTGGGAGAACTTCCCTTCCTCCTCAAGCTTACTTGAAGAATGAGATTCTGTATTTTAAGGAATTGAGGTAAAGTGTGTGCCCTTCCATATGCTCCCATATCCTACTTTTTTACATCTTTCTCATTCCTGTTCCCCAAAGCACTTGCAGTGCAGCACATGGTTTCTTTCTGCTCTCATCCAGCATTTGCTGAATTCCTGGTTGAGAGCATTGGCAGGCTCTGGAAATTGTGTTGCTTCATCCACTTGTAATATTCTGCTGGTGATTTCAGTTCCAGTGTCACTGCTTGGAAATCCAGGAAAAAAAAAAGTGTTAAATAAGTTCCTGGGGCCATCTTTGATATGGACTCTGAGTAACAATTTAAAAACCTAATAACTGGACGATAGCTGATGTATTTAGGCATTTTATCAAAGCAAGAGACACTTTTAGTAGGATGTTATCTTTCTTTCTCCATCACTGCTGTTTGTCTTCCAGAAGTTTCAGTCACCCAGTGAGCCCTGGACTGGGGCTCCTGTGACTTGTGTTCCCTACATGAAGTATTTTGTCCAGTATTATTTTACAAAGGCTGAAGTGGAAAGGTGTGTTCCCCACTAAATCCATGCTCCCAAAGACACAATAAATATGGCATTTGGCAGATGACTGACCTCTGCAATATTGCTCTGCCCCAGAGGTTATAGTCCTAAGATGTTTCCAGCTATTCCTCCTATAATGAGCTTCAGGAAAAGCAGTGCAACCTCAGAGGCAGAAAGTTGCCATTTGTGCCCTCTGGGCAATGACTGAACTCCAGTGGGTCCCTGGAGCTTTTTCTTCCTCATCTGGAAATTGGGAATCTCTTTACTGCCTCGTCACTGTTAAGGGTTACTTATATATATAAATATTTGCACAGTGTAAGGTACTGTATGAACACCAAGGATTATTTTCCCTCAGCAGAGAAGCCTCTCTCTCAACCTGAGCCTATTGCAAAAGATCCAGGTACATTTTTTCCTTATCTCTTCAGTGTTGCCTGGATTATTTCAGTATTATCCTGAAGCAGTTTTGAAGCTGTTCAATACTCCTTAGCAGTACTTTCTCTCCTGTGCTTATGTCTTTCCAAGACATCATTTTACTTGAAGCCTGATTTTTCTCAGCAGGATGGAGGGAAGGGATTCACCTCTGCCCAAACCTCTTCACAGTTGTAGCTACTTAATTTAAGTCACTTTGTGGTCTGTTCTTCAAAGAGTACAAACGCTGCTTTTTTGTCAGCTCTCCTGGAAAAATGGAGCTTTTAAACTCTGCAGAGATGTGTTATTTCTTCTCTAAGGTCAGTCAGACTTAGTTACCTTGAAAAACTCAACTTTGTTTACTTTGTGGCTTCAGCAAGAGACTGTTTTTAGTCCAGTCCAGTCCCCAACAGCCCATTTCTGGTGTGTGAATTCTGGCAGACCCAGAACAGCTTCACCTGGGAAGCTGCTCAGCCTTCAGCCTGCACTTCTGGAAGCACTTGCTTTAAATGTAGAGTTTCCTGCCTCTCTTCCCCACAACTCCAGAGTGAGAAGAGCACTGCCAAAAGACCTTTTTTTTTTTTAGGTCCTGTGAGTATTTTATCTCCTGTGAGTATAAAGCTTTGTGCTGCAATTTTTGCCTGGCATTTCCACCCCACAGGAATAAAACACCCTTTCCTAAAACCAGCCTGTGACACCACTCTGCTGCTTTCTGCAGCTACAAAGAAGTTCCAGCTGCAATGACAGAGTCTCACAGCTTTATTTTCTCCTCCCACCTGACTTTCCCTCCCCTCCAGGGAAGGTGGTGTGGACTTGGAATATGGGTGAAGAGCAAAGCTGATCCTTTTGGGTTCAGCTCTGTGTTCCTGCTAATGACTGTCTTGCAGGTGTGAAGGCAACATCTCTGCTTGGAGAGCCACCATATGCTCCAAGTCTGGCAATTAGAAATCTCTGTGCATATGGAGCAACCTGCTTTTCTATTCATCTTCCAGCTCAGGTGGAATTTTTTTTTCTCCCTTCTTTGGCAGTTACCTGATTAAGGGCCCTTAATTCTGTTGTGCTGCAAATCTAATTAGCAGCTGAATTTCTGGGCTCCGAGGATGGGAAGCTGAATTTCAGCTTTTCTACATTTTTAGGCAGTGGTTGTGTTTTACTGTTTGTCACACGGTGCTGGATGTGAGGCCACATGGAAAATGCTGCTTTCACCCCCCCAAAAAAGTGTCTACATGCTAAAAATGGGGTAAAAATGACAAGTTTCTGAATCAGTCTCTTTTGAAAAGAAAGCATTAAACCCAAAATTCAAGGAGCTGTTGGATAGGTTCTGTAAAAACATTGGACTGGGACTGGCTGGGATGGAGTTGCTGGGAATTGTGGCTACTCCAGTGCTCATAAAGCTCTGATGGTTTTGTTTTTGCTGGCCCAGTGTCAAGGCTTTATTTCCCCCCCCCTCTGTGGGGTGGGTGAGAGATGAGGAGGGGACCCAGCTGGGACAGCTGGCCCAGAGTGGCCAAAGGGAGCTTCTGTGCCATCAAATGTGATGGGGAGCAATAAAAACTGGGGGAGAGAGGAAGAAGGAGGGGTTTGGCTTCCGAGGTGGGGGTTGTTTGGAGCCTGGCTGGGCACTGCTCTGCCTGGGGGACACGGTGAGTGCATTTCCTGGCCTTATTTCTTCCTCTTTTCATTCTTTCCTCTTTCTTTCACCTGCATTTGTCTTCACTTACAAGTTTTCTGGCTCTTGTTCTTCCTGTTTTCCCTCCCTGACCCTCTTGAGCAATGGGGAGGGAGTGTCTGGGTGGGTGCTTGGCTTCCTACTGTTCCCAACCAAAAAAAATATCATCCTGACTTCTGAATTTGCATTTTTCTTTGCATTGTGACCACTGTAATCTCTTTTTCTTAGTGGCATTGACATTAAAAAGAATGAACAGCACTGCTATTGGCTCATTAGTATTAGTCTGATCATATTAATACACCTATTTTTTAGTTAGATTTCTTCAAGGCCTTGGACCTTGTGAATTATACCACTGAATAATCATAGTCTGCCTATTGATTTTGCTCTGAACATTCATTATAGTGTGTTTTTTAGGAACTGGCAGTGCTGGGTAATGTCTCAGAGCTGGATGATGATGCTTTGCAGACTTCCAGCAGTTTGCCAAAGGGAAGCACGGCCAGAATGAACCGAAATAATGGAATGGAGGCAGAGGATGAAAGAGAGATTTAAACAAGTTTTCATCTGTGTTTTGAAATACAGAAAGCAAAATAGATTTAAAACCACAATTAAAATCACTTTAACTGCAGCTTGTGAGCTTACATTAGTAATGGTGGGAAAAAGCTCTTCGGGAAACCCAGACAATTAATGGCTGCAAGAATGGATCTTAAATGTTGTGTTATGCAAGGTTCATCTGCTCCCTTTCAGATATCTCCTTTGCCCTGTAGCTATTTTAACTACCTTGTGTTTTCACTCCAAAGAAGATCCTTTTGTTTTGTGTCCAGCTTTTTAAGTCAGTGATGGTTTTCTGTATTGAAGGCTGGGCTTTCATGTCAAATCCCACTTTTGTACTTCCAGGTCTCACAGAAAAAGGAGTCAGCACAGGAGACACAAAACAGAGGATCAGAAGTCTCTGGGGGATGTCATGGCTATTGAAACTGCCTTGGAAGACGTGAAAGTAAAAGAGGAGCTGAAAAGAGGGACAGACCTGGAGGAAGAGGAGAGAAGCAAAGGGATTGAGGGAGAAGGTGAGGGCCCTGCTCACTGGTGGTAGTGAAGAGTTGGGGCAAGTTGTCTCTCTAAAAACACCTCTGTAAATAACTTTTGTGCTGCTGTTTATTTCTGTTGAAATATCAGCAGAGTTTTTCCCAGTATTAAATCCGTGCTCCCTGCAATACACCATCATTCACAGCAGCAGTTGATTTTCCCCTCTCCTTAAGGATTCAGTCCCAACAGCTTTCCTGGTAGGGTTTGAAAATATGAGAGGTTTGTAAAAATATATGTTATGGGAGGAATATTTTAAAAATATTTCATAGGGAAACAAATAAAATAAATTTTTGCGTCCTTCTCGTGGAGAGGATTGATTTGTGCACTGCCTTGTGCAATTCATCTTTTCTCTTTCCCTGCCTTTGTTCCCATTTCTCACAGGCTGAATCCAGGGAGCTTTAGGTTGGGAGGGATCCTCAGCTGCTACACGAGTCCCACTTGGGTTTCTTCAAGTCCAGCTGGAGCAGGGAAGCTTTTCAGCTTTTCAGCTTTCTTTGCATGGCTGAAATTAAACCCAGTCCATGACAGTCCCAATCCTTTGGGATTTCTCCTGCTCATGGTTATTCCCAAGGCCTGAACTCCCCCATGGAGCAGGAGGCTCTTTCTGTGGCACCTTTGTCTTGGCTGTGTAGCAAAGGTTACAATTTTTGCTGGGAAAAAGCTGTTTTTTCCCCCCTAACATGTGTGGTTAAGTGGTTGCTGTGCCTGATCCACTCCTTCTTTGAGGCTTCTCCGAGAAGTGAATTAATTTTAATCTATTGGATACATTCCATTATTTGTTTAGCACTTGGAGAAACTGATGCTGCAAAGTGTTTAGAGAACCTTGATAATGATCTTAAAGGAAATCTATGGAAGCTCTGGGAAGAGAATCAAGGGCTTTGTTCAGTTCCAGAGCCTCTTAACTAGACAGTGTATTTTCTCTTTTCAGGGGAAATCAGGGGTTGGAGAATCATTGTTGCACAGAGCAGCAGCACAGTGCAGACACTTAATTTCTATTGCCCTGAGCCTGGAAGCAGCAGCAGTGTGTTAAATTGTCTGCTCGGAGCTCTTGTACAAGTTTAACACTTGATGCTTGGAATAAATGGCCCGAAAATGCTGATTTTTCTTCGGAGACAAGAGATAAGTGACAGGGACAGATCTGAGATCATTAGAATGGCCAAGGAACAATAAAAACTCTGTTCTAGCTGAATAGGTTCCAAATCATACACTTCCACTACATCTTAAGAGCTCTTTAACTCTTAGCTCAGGAGGGAAAAGCTGATTTTCAGCACCATTGCAGCAAGTGCCACTGGCACAGGCTCTTGCTTGGTGTGGCTGTTAGCAAATATACAGCTTTCTCACTGCAATATAGCAATTAAATCCCAATGGCTTCTCTAGTTTTCCACATCCTGCTGCCTCTCACAAGTGTCTTAGGGTTTCATCCTGAAAAAAGAAAAGAGCATCTGCTTGGATGGTCCTGCTCGTGGCAATTCAGCTCCCCCCCACCTCCTTCCCTTCCTTCCTTTATTCCTCTGGTTTTAATTTGGCTTGATTTTCTGTTTACACCAGTAGAGATGACCTTGAGAAGGAGGAAGAAGGAGATTTCAGAGTAATCATGGCTTCAAAGTACATCTTGTGCTTCGTGCTGGTTATTTGGACAAGCTGAGTATTTATAACTCGAGGTTTTCAGGATTTCTGACCCAGATCCCTTAACGGTGCTTTGTTTTGGGTTTTGTGACTCAGCTTTACATTCATAATTTATTATGTTGCTATTAATATATTTAGAACTCTTAGCAGGTTGTCTTGGGACACGAGAAAGGAGAGTCTTTAGTCTTTGCTGTTCTCTGGGGGTGCTGAGCAGCAGAAATCTCTCCTGTGAGTCAGCAGGTGTTGCCTGTGGTGCTGTGCCTGGTGAGAGTCCTGCAGACTGGGCTCCAAACCTTCCCTCTGGTGCTGGAATCCATTTCCACCTGTCTTTGCCCCATCCCAGGAGATGTTACTGCAATGGAGGAAGTCCAGGCTCCTGTAGCCTCTTTTTATAATCCCATTGCCCAAAGCTGTGGTGTGGGGTTTGATTTCCTCACCAAACCCCTTCCCCTCAAAGGTATCACAGAATCCCTGGATCGTTGAGGTTGGAAAAGACCTCCAAGGTCATCGAGTCCAACCTTTGATCCCACCTTGTCCCCCAGCCCAGAGCACTGAGTGCCACATCCAGGCCTTCCTTGGACACCTCCAGGGGTGGGGACTCCAAACCTCCCTGGGCAGCCCCTTCCAGTGCCTGAGCACCCTTTCCATGGAGAAATTCCTCCTGCTGTCCAACCTGAGCCTCCCCTGGCACAGCTTGGGGCCGTTCCCTCTCCTCCTGTCCCCTGTTCCCTGGGAGCAGAGCCCGACCCCTCCAGCTCCAACCTCTTTCCAGGGAGTAGCAGAGCAGGAAGGTCCCCCCTGATCCCCCTTTTCTCCAGGCTGAGCCCCCCCAGCTCCCTCAGCTGCTCCTCAGCTTTCCTGAACTCTGTCCAGTATTTCCCATTATCCCTGAGCTCTTCTCTCCATGACACCACATTGTCACACGTGTTTTCCACATGTCCCAGCTCTGCTGCACGAGGAAGGGCAGGAAAGACCTTCTGTTAACCTACAATGGATTTGTGCCTGCAGAGCCCTTTCCTTCCTAGAAATGTTCAGGACAGCCAGACAGGCACTTGGAATTTTACCTCCCTTTTCCCTGGCTTCTGATTCTATAGATTCACTTGCAAACTCGTTTGTTCCTCTTAATGCAAAGACTTTTAAGCCCAGTTCTACGTGCCAGCTGCTGTCAAATTACCCTTTAGAAGTCAATAAAGCTGGTGAATGGCATTTGTGGTGTTGTTGGGGAGAGAATTCTCAGAGTGTATAGAGAGTAAATATGATCTGGTTTTGTGCAACTGGGGAGAAATCCAATTTGCCTTTCATTCACTGTGTTTGTTTCTCTAAGGAAATTCAATATTCCTTTCTCTGTGATAGAACAAACCAGTTTATCTGAGGGGCTGCCTACACGAGTGCAGCTATAATTATTTGGGCTGGCCTTGTTCCCATGTTTAGAAGTTAGTGTAAATAAAGTCATCAGAGCAGAGTTCTGGGAAATGCTGAGGTTGAGGTATTCCCTGGAAGATTTCAACAGGGATATTGGCACTTTATCTCATGGTGGGGTTGTTCACCCTCCTCCTGCAGACACCTGGTTTTTGTGTGATGGTTTATCTGGTTTTCCATTTGCTGGGTTTGACTGGTCAGGTTTGGGGTAGTAATGGAAGGGTCTGGGCAGGTTGGGGTTGGTGAAACATCATTATCGGGGTGAACAACCTGTCTCTGGTTGTCACCAGCTCTTCCTCCCATCCTGTTATGGGACATGACCCTTTGTCACAGCATCTGGAGGTGAAAACCAATCTCCTCTGGAATCAGTGGAGCCCTGTGAGCATCTCTGGTGTACCTGCCTTTGGGGGAACTGGTGACTCCATCCCTGGAGTGAGGGAGGAGCTGGGCAGTGGGAACACACCTCATGGCAGAGGGAAGAGGAGAAGGCAGCTCCTGTCCTGACCTGAGACACTCCCTCAGTGGCCAGCAGGAGTTTTTTAACCACTGCTGGAAAATCAGTGTGTGCTTCCCATAACAGAATTCCATTGGGAAGAGAGGTGGGGAAGATTTTATGGGCCTTTTATGATGATATTGACATGTTTATCTGTTCAAGAAGTGTTGTCAGAGCCATGTGAGAGACCTGTACAGATCAAATGAGTGACAGTGAGCTGGGAGAAACAAGGACCCTGTAAAGGATATCTCAGTATCCAGTGCTGGTGTGGTGTCTGTAACAGGCTTAGCTCAGTGCTCTGCCTGATTTATGCTTTAAAGGCATCTTTTAAAAAGACTTTACAGCAGAAATCTTCTGGTAATAATGATTCAGGTGTCTTTGTTCAATTCTTCATTTCCTGGGGCTGTTGAGCACGTTGACACACAGTAATACCCAGATAAGAGCTGGGCTTGCAAATAAAGGGAGGACCAGAGGTTTAGCACAGTATGATACAGAATGGAGGCCTCCAAACTTTTTGAATTAGACCTCCTCATCAGCAAAAAAAATTTGAGCACACTTCCTGATGTATGTCTTTATTTATATACTTACTTATTTATGTATAGCACAGAAATACACAGGTACATTTGTATTTCTGTGCTGATATGTCCATTATAGACATACAGAAAAACAGAGATTTAAAAAAGGAAGACCTAAAGGTAAAAGAAACACTACTCTAAAGATATATTTTATTTTATTTCCTTCCTGCACCCCAGTGGATAGTTTTGTGCCCCCAACTTTGGAGACTGCTGATACAAAATACTTGAAATACAGAGTCAGGGCTAATGTAATGAATGACATGGGTTTTGGCACACTGTCCAGTTTCCTAGGGATTTAGATATTTTTCCCTCCAGGAAACATTCATTTTGGCAGCCTTTCTGCTCCAGTCAAGAATTTAATAGTCCATAGAAATGACACAAGTCTTCTCTTTGTAACGTGGGCTCCTCTAGGGCAGTGCTGAGGCACAGCTGGATGTCTGCAGCTCTCAGGGGGCCTGTTGGAGAGGAATAATCTGTGATGGAGCACGTTAGAGGAATAATGCCAGGATGGGACATGTTAGAGCAATAATATCGTAGTGGATAATAGAGCAATATTGTCATGGTGGGACATGTCAGAGCAATTATTGCAGGATGGGATATGTTAGAGGAATAAAGCCATGGTGGAACATGTTAGAGGATAATGCCATGATGG
>NW_020898029.1:200270-338109 GCF_003984885.1 Neopelma chrysocephalum
GGTCCCCTGAACATCATCCAGCCCTCGGAGGCGCCGGTGGAGGAGGAGGATTTCAAACCCAGGCCCATCATCCCCATGCTCTACGTGGTGCCCAGGACCAAGAAGGTGGTGTTCGACAAGGAGCGCATGTCCTGCCAGCAGGCCTTCGAGCAGTTCGCCACCCAGAAGAGCCTGGGCTGGAGGGAGCAGGCCGTGCCCCTGGACATCCCTGGGAAGGAGGAGGAGAATGCAGAGCCAGCAACCACAGAGGTCACTGCAGAGGTCAGTGATTGGCAGCTTTCCATGAGCAAGCACTGTAGGATTTGATGGTTTGAAGCAGTAACTTGTTGTAATGAGGGGAGTCCGCAGTTGTTGTCCCATCCCTGGAAGTGTCCAAGGCCAGGTTGGGTGGGGCACCCCGGTCTGGTGAAAGGTGTCTCTGCTCTTCCTGAAGGATCTCCACGACCTTCAAGGCCCTTCCCAACCCAAGCCATTCTCTGATTCCATGATTGTTTCTGAGCCTCCAGTGGAATAGTGCCATGCTGGAGAGCCACAGAGGGCTTTTACAGGGAGAGAGGGAATATTTTCTCACTGTTCAGTCCATAATTCAGTTCAGGATGGGGAGCTCCTGGGAGGAGGGTGAATGTTATACTTGGTGTTGGCTGCTAAATGGGGCAGTGGGTCCAGTACAATGTAAATATGCTGGAATGTTCTTGGGAAATGTTTCTGGTCCTGTGTGCCCTGTACAGGCACACCACAAGGGTATGTAGTGATAGAACAAAGGGTGAAGGTTTCCCACTGCCAGAGGGCAGGGTTAGATGGGATATTGGGAAGGAATTCTTCCCTGTGAGGGTGGGGAGGCCCTGGCACAGGTTGCCCAGAGAAGCTGTGGCTGCCCCATCCCTGGAAGTGTCCAAGGCCAGGTTGGACAGGGCTTGGAGCAACCTGGGCTGGTGGAAGGTGTCCCTGCCCATGGCAGGGGGTGGCACTGGATGTGTTTTAAAGTCCCTTCCAACTCAAACCATTCCGGGATTTGATGATCCATAATTTTCACGGAGTTCCCAGCTGTGTATGTGATTGACCAGACTTTTCATAAGCAAATTGAATTGGCAGCTTGCAGATGTTCTGAGCCTGTTCTGACTCAAAGAAAACTCTGTAGTTTACCCAACTTCTGGAGAGTTACTGTTGGCTTTTATCAGCTACAGGAATTGGCTCAGAAAACTGCAGCATTTCAGCCAAAAGGCAGTGAAAAGTTTGCTGTGTGAATTTCAGAACCCTTTATGACAAGAGTTCTGCCTCTCTTGTCCCATCCCCTCCTTTGGGATGCCCATCCAGCTTGTTCTGCTTCCTTCCAGACTGCTTCTGCCTTCTCCAAAATGAAGATGGAGATCAAAAAGAGTCGTCGTCACCCCCTGGGCAAACCCCCGACCCGCTCCCCGCTGTCCGTGGTCAAACAGGAGACCTCAAGTGATGAGGGTGAGTGAGCACCACCAGGAATGTTTGTCTTGCCTGATCCACAAAATTCCTGAAGCCATTACCATAACTGGGTGCCCTGGAACTTTGTGTGTTACACTTCACTGGTGGAAAATGCAGCGTGTTCCCATTTTGATAACCCAGCTGGAAACAAAACTCCTCTGTGGGAGGTGTTCCCTTCTCACCTCCCACCCTTTTTTTTTTTTCTCTCAAGAAAAATATTTTGCTGGCTGCAGAGTGAGGCAGCATTTTGGGCAAAGGGAAAAGAGAGTTCACAGAAAATTGCATCTTAAAGGAAAAGCTCCGTGTTGAATATTGGAGTGGAATGAGATCTGTTCCCCTTGGAAGGCAGTGGAGGTCAGGTCTGCTCTTGTGTGTGTGGGGAGAGTTAATTCTAACCTTTTAAAGGCTTTTAATTCATGTCAGTGTTGGGGCCCAACTTTTCTTGGCAGATGCAGAAATGAGAATTAAAGTCTGTCAGTGCTTAACTGCACGTTACTGATCCTTCTTTTCCCACATTCCAGTCCCTGTGAATGCCCCAACAGTCTGGACCCAGGGGAAAAAAAAGACTCCTACCTCTCCCTCTGTTTTGTGGTGTAATTTCCCACTTTTGGGTCTTTCCCATGAATATAGACAAGGCCACAGTAAATTCTGTGTGTTGGGGCAGGGCTGGGGGTGTAGCTGCCAGTCCCTGCTCACAGCTCCTCATTCCAAAGGACAACACCTTCCCTGTTCACTTCCCCTCAGGGAATACATCCCTTGGTTTCAGAGAAGCTTCCTGCAGGGAGGGGTTACCCTGAACACACCTCTCCTCACCCTGGAGGATGCCTTTGATGTCTTGGGGTGTGTGAGGTGGAGTGAAGAGCTGAGGGGCAGCAGAGACTCGTTACCTTCTCTTGGTGTGAGACCTTGGAGCCAACTTTGTGCTGGAGGGTCCTCATTAGGCAGATCCTTCCCACTGCCTTGACTTTTGTTGGATGGTGTTTGGGGACTTGGCTGCTGGAGCAGGAGCAGCTCTTGTCAAAGCTGGCATTTCCTGGGGGCTGATTTACAGCCCTGCTGGGCACAGTCTGATCAAACAGATCCTTCCCTCCCCACCAGGGGATAGAAGCAGCTCTGTGCACTCCCTGCTTTTTCGGGGAATGATGTACCAGGATGATCTGGAGGCTGCAAGAGGAACAGTGAGCATGTAAATTAAGCACATGATACACTCAGATTCAGTCCAGACAAATTGTTTGTCCCTCCTTGCTTGCAGTGGAGGAGCTGTGTGTCCCCCAGGGTCCATCCTGGGAGGAGAGAAGGTGATAACACACAGCAGTCATTCCCTTTTTCTCTCCCTCTGTCACTCTGGATTAGGATGCTGCTTGCATTGATTTCACTGGTATCATAAATCCCTGCCTGTCACCTGATGTGCCTCAACTAAAATTTGGAGAAACATGAGGGTTTTTGGCTCATGTCTTAAAAAGAAAAGGCACTTTTTAGGAAATAACCTTGGCTTGAAGTATGACAGAGCCACACAGACAGCATCCATCACCTCACAAAGAGGAGTGATTAATTAAACATAATCAAATTTCCACATTGTCTGGCAATTCTGTATTAGATTAGTCGAGGGGAACATTTAAAATCTGAGATGTGAACTCAGCTGTTAATGTTTTACTCCAAGTTCCTTTTATCCTTTCAGGTAACCTGAGAGTCAGAAAATCTTCAAAGGGAGGGAGAATTGGGGAGGAGACTTAAGACCTGTAGAGCAGAACATTAACTGCTTATTTCTAGTAATTAACAGTGAGGCAGTGAACAATTTGGTTTAATGTGCTGAGCTCTGGGGATAATGTTCTACCAAGATGTTTTTGAGTTCCCTGTTCTCTTGGAAACTTTGCAGGTTGGTGATGCAGGGAGTGATTTACACTTAGTCTTGTGTGGAAAATTTCTTTAACACTTACAGTGACTCAAATTTCCTTCCTTAAGGAAGGGTAAGAAACTTGGGCCCCCCAAATGGATCCTGCCGTGGTTTAATCCTGAAAGGCCAAAGGCCTTTTAAAGGTTTATGAAAAGAAAGAATTAGCAAACTAATTAGCAGGAGCAGGACCTGGCAGAGCTCTGGCAGAGGGAGGGATGGTGGGGAGAGCAAAGGGGAGGTTTAATGGTGTGTCCTCCATGGAATGGCTGGGAAAGGAACACCAGGATTTCTCATAGCCAAGGTTTGTGTTGGTGGAACAGGCACAGGAGGCACCTTGGGAAGGTTGGAACACACTGGGAACTGTCCTGACCCAACCAGCACCAACTGCATCCACATCTTCCAGAGAATGCAGCTCCCACCTGGAGAGAGCAAAGGGGGATCTCCTCCACTGACGTCACGTGTTTTGAACTTACTAAAGTTCAAATTAGGATGCAGTAGGTTCCCACAGCCAGGAAGTGGAGTTGTGTAGGGCAGTAAATCCAGATTTTCTTCTTCCTCCTTCTCATGGCCAGTTCCATTAAGTCATCTCTGTCCCTGTCTTGTTCAACCTACCCATATCCATTTAGGAAGTATTGAAGGCATATGAGGAACCATGGATGAGTGGAATGTTTTTATTTATTGCACTTGTATTGTTGAGAATGAGCTGTTCAACTCAGCCTTGCTGCCATTTCACCTCTTCTATCTCTAAACCTCTCCTGACTGTCCATTGTTTTGGGATTTTTTTTCTTTCATTCTAGAAACGTTTCCATTTTCTGGAGAGGAAGATATGAGCGATCCAGAGGCTTTGAAATCTTTACTTTCCTTCCAGTGGAAGAATAAAGCACTTAATTTCCCAGCTGAAAGAAAATTCAATGCAGCTGCTGCCCTGAGTGAGCCATACTGTGCTGTCTGCACCCTCTTCTACCCCTACAACCAGGTAATTCCTCACATGGAATCATTAAACTTCGGGAAGACCTCTAAGACTAAGTCCAGCTGTCAGTCCAGCCCCAGCCCCACGTTCACCACTAAATCCAGAGCCATATTCCCATGGTTTTTGAACTCTTCCAGGGCTGGTGACTCCAGCCTGTTCCAATACCTGACTGTGCTTCCCACGAAGAAATTATTCCTAATATCTAATCTAAACCTCTGATACTGCTCAGATGGATAAATTAGGATGTAGACATTTGTAATAAAGACAGACCCCTACAAATTTGCATCCCAAAGGAAAGTGTTTGGATTTGGCACAGCCTTTTTGGGTTTTTTTGTTGGTTTTTTTTTTTATTTCCTGGCTTCTCTGGCTTTCTCAGTGTTCATTTTTTAAAATCACACATTTAAAGAGCTTTGCAAACACTTGTTTCATGTGCAGAAAACTCTGTACATCAGGCACATGATTGCTGGTGTTTCAGTACAGGCCCAGACTGCTGAATATATGCAAACAAGCAACAAAATCAAAATTTACTGAGTAAGCACATCCATCATCTCTTTTGGAAACTACCAATATGCTCTGGGAGATGTTATGAGCAGAAAGGCAAAATTCATCAGATGAATTAGTCATTTGCTCAGTTGTGTATTGATTTGTTCTCACAGAAAGCCAGATTTGGCTTTGTGTGTCCACCAGGAATATGTGCCTTAGATTCCTTGGATATGTGGTGGGAGCTTTTTCTGAGAAAAAGCAGGACCCACCTCCCCCCCTTCAGTGAAATCTCTTTGATTTATTATAGAGACTGAAAATAAAATATCTGTCCTGATTGCTGGATGTTGTTTGATGGTTCTGAGGAAAACTGGGTGCAGCTGGGCTGGTTAAATCCACTGCTTTTAACTCTGTCTGCTACCAGAAACCTTGAAATGTCCTTCAGGAGGAATTCTTGCAGGAAGAGTAGGGAAGGATGCCAGAGGGGTGGGAGAGGGGGAGGGAAGGTCTTGCTTTAAATAAGATTTTCCTTTTTATTTTTCCTGGGTGTTTTCAGCCGCAGTTTAGGAATTCAGATTTTTTACAGAGGAAAACCAGGAAAAGCTGCTCATTATTCCAAAGCTTCTTTGAGCTTTCCAAACAAATTGCAGGTCCCAGGAGAGGCCTCAGGAAGAGGAGCAAGGCAGGGGTGGGATGTGCCTGGGAATGGGGTTTTAAGGCTCATTTTTGGCTGTCTGCTGGCAGGGGTTGGATGGGGTTTTTTGCAAGGGGAGGGCTCAGCCTTGAAAGTTGAAACTGTGCCCAGGGCAGAGGTGATTCCATGTGCTGACATTTCCTCTCCAAGTCCTCACAGGTGGATAAGGAAGCCGTCCCAGTCTCCGGAGGGGAACCGTCCTCCTTCATCCACCTTTCCAAGTGTGGGCAGAAGACCAAGCCCCTGATCCCAGAGATGTGCTTTACCTCAAGTGGGGAAAACACGGAGCCCCTTCCTTCAAATTCCTACATTGGAGAGGATGGAACCAGTCCCTTGATATCCTGTGCCAAATGCTGCCTGCAGGTTCATGCTAGTGAGTGTTCCCTCCTTCCCAAAGCCTTTGGGGCATCGGGAGACTCCTGAGTTTATTTGTGTGTTGCCTGTATTTGAATTCCAGGGTTGCTACATCTGTCACTCCTGTTTTTTTTTCCTTTTCTGGTGCAAGTGTATCTTGGAATCACAGAATGGTTTGGGTTGGAAAGAACCTTAAAAATCATCCACTTCCAACCCCCTGCCACGGGCAGGAACACCTTCCACTGGAAGGAATATCTGTATATTCAAGTCCACCTTGGCAGTCACTGATCTTAAAAATTCACACCAATATTCTTTTTAGGGGTTGTTTTGTTGGCTGATCTTTTTCCCGTCTCACAGAACAGATTCTTTCTTTCGATATCTTTCATTTTCTGTAATAAAGCAGAGCTCACAAGGCTTATTGCACTCTTTCCTCTCAAATATTTCCTCCCCAAATTGCTCTGCTGGGTGAGGCTGTATTGTTCCTGCGTGCAGCAGAGATTATGGAGGAGCTGGAGATACATTTTATTAGTGTCTGTGATACTGTTTGTAGTAATGGCACTTGATTACAAGAGGGAACATATGTCTGTTTGCTTCCCTGATAGTTCTGTCTAAAAGAAGATCTGATTAATCCTGGTGGAGCGTGTACCTTCAGTGTGGATTGTACAACATCCAGTTAACATTTGGGCTCGTAGGAGATGTGACGAATTACTGCTCAGCTGTTGGATCTTGACAGATGGGGAATCTTATTTGACTTGCATCAGCTGGAATTACTTTTGTTGTTCTGATTTTAGAGCCTGCAGGTCCCCAGGCAGCTCAGCAGGGCTGGCTCTGGTGGAGAACTGGAAGGCAACTTTTATTTCTGTGCTGAATCCCTGATTATGGTCATTCCTGGCTAATAAGCACAGTGAGGATGTTCCTTCCTTCCCAAATTGTGGCCTCTGTAGCAATCAGAGATGCCACATCTTGTCCATCCATATGTCTGCAATAGTCCAGTCTATCAAAATGGTTTCAGTGGCCAAATTCTATTTAGGGACAGAGGGATGTGGGCAAGATGATGTTAATGTGCACACTCAGGGTGGAGAGAAATGCAGCTTTTTATTGTGGCTGTGCTCTCCCCTCGAGGACAGGACAGACCTTAAATCTGCTGGAGTCTCCAGTGAATTCTTGTTTTCTCAAGTCTGTGACGTGCCTTTGACTTTGCTGCAGAGGATCCATTTGCTTTCATTGCAGGATTGCAGTGTTGAGGGGTGTATTTTGGCTAATCTGTGCTGTAAAACCAGTTGGCAGCCTGAGTGTTCTTGAGAAGTGTCCTCACAAACTGTGCTGGGTTATGGCAGCAGCCGGAACAGACGGAGGGGGAAGGTTTTGTGAAGGTTTCTGGGCTTTTGAGGCGTTGACAAAATCCATAAAAAGAGCATATTTTTCTTGGTCTGCTAGAGTTGTCCTTATGGGACAGTCTGGGGCTCAGTAAATATGATTGTTCTCCCCTCATAGAATCATTAAAGTTGGAAAAGACCTTTAAGATCAAGTCCAACAGTCACCCCATCACCACCACCGTGTTCACCACAAAACCATGTCCTTAAGTGCCACATCCACACATTGTTTGAACACCTCCAGGGATGGTGACTCCCCCACTGCCCTGGGCAGCATGTGCCAATGCTTCACAACCCTTTCCATGAAGAAATTTTTCCTAATTTTCCGTCTAAACCTCCCCTGGCACAGCTTGAGGTTGTTTCCTCTCGTCCCGTTGCTTGTTTATGTGGAAGAAGAGCCCGTCCCCCCTCCTGGCTCCAACCTCCTGTCAGGGAGTTGTGGAGAGCAATAAGGTCTCCCCTCAGTCTCCTTTTCCCAGATCCCATATTCCAGCTGCCTGTGGTCCTGGAGCAGGAAATCCATGCTGAAATCCCAGCCTGCTCCCCACCCCTGTGAGGTCCAGCACTATTCCAGCTCAGTGTCTGCTTCTGTCTCAGCTCAGGTTTTGGACTGAACCCCCTGCCCATGTTCTAGGACTGGGTGGAATCTGCTTTCCTGATTTGCCATATGATGAAAAGAGATCTCAGCTGTGGAGAACAGCTGCAGATCCATACTATTGACTTTTTTTGACATGCTGTTTATCTGGCTAAGTGGATGATATTTATAAATCAGGTTATGGTGGCAATCCCAGTGCTTTCTGAATGACTTCATTTAAGTTTAATTCAGTAATTTGAGATTGTTGTTCCCAGCTGAAACTTTCTGTTCAGCTTTTTAGGATAGGTGAAGGCTGGATGGAGTTTTGTTAGGATAGGTAAAGGCTGGGTGGGATGAGCTGTGTTTTATTTGGGATGCTTATATTTGATTTTCCACTTGCTTTACAAGCTTGCAGGAATCACATAGATCCACTTTTTCAAAACTATTTCTGTGTAATTTCCCCATTGTTTTCAGTGACAAACCTCAGTGCCTTTTACAGAATTTTAGGGACTTTTTTGTTCTTGTTTCTCTGTCTTTATTATGGCTTTAATGCCACTTTACTATTTTGGTGTTGCTGTAGGAGGATTTGGTGCTTGAGTGTTACAGTAGTTGATGCTCTGTAAAATCAGATGTTTCTAACACTTTATATAACCATAAATTAAATACTGTTAAATAAGTGAAATGCAGGTATTTAATTTCCTTGCAGGTTTATTGGGTTTGTCCTTCCTCTTAACACCATGTAGCAAAGAGAATTGCTTCAATCTTGCCAAAATTCAGTGGCGTTACCTGTTTTGTTGTGTGAGTGCCTTCCAGCAGTGATAGCATCACTTTGGAGCCCAGTTCCTGCCTGAAGGATCAAAGGCCTGTTATTGTAATCCTTAGAAAAATGAAAAAAAAATATTGAGAGTTTCCTGTATGTGGGTTTTTTATTTATTTTTAGACCTGCTGGTCCCAAATTCTCCCCCCTCAGACTTTAGTCTGAGCCTACTGAATATAATCATCCAAATGCTGCACCTGCTCTCAGAGATGCTTCTCACTGAAAAGTCAACAAGTCAATACCACAGATATGTTGGGAAAACTCTGACCTGATGAGGATATGATTGTTTTCTTTCAGGCTGTTATGGAATTCGTCCAGACCTGGTGAACGAGAGCTGGTCTTGCTCGCGGTGCTCAGCCAACGCCTGGGCAGCGGTAAGGACCTGCCCCTCTGGAGACCACACAATTCCCATGGGATACTCTGGGAGTCATAGAATCATAGAATCATAGAATCAGCTGGGTTGGAAGGGACCTCTGAGATCATCAATCCAACCCTTGATCCAACCCCGCCGTGGTTCCCAGCCCATGGCACTGATGCCACATCCAGTCTCAGCTTAAAAACCTCCAGGGACAGAGAATCCACCACTTCCCTGGGCAGCCCATTCCAATGGCTGATCACCCTCTCTGCAAAGAAATTCTTCCTGATATCCAACCTAAACCTCCCCTGGCACAGCTGAAGACCCTGAGCCCTCTTGTCTTGCTGAGAGTTGCCTGGAAAAAGAGACCAACCCCCCCCGGCTCCCCCCTCCTGTCAGGGAGTTGCAGAGAGTGAGGAGGTCTCCCCTGAGCCTCCTCTTCTCCAGGCTGAACAGCCCCAGCTCCCTCAGCCTCTCCTCACAGCACTTGTGCTCCAGTCCCTTCCCCAGCCTCGTTGCTCTTCTCTGGACCTGCTCCAGGACCTCAATGTCCTTCCTGAGCTGAGGGCCCAGAACTGGACACAGCACTCCAGGGGTGGCCTCACCAGTGCTGAGTCCAGGGCAAGAATCACTTCCCTGGCCCTGTTGGCCACACTGTTCCTGATCCAGGCCAGGATCCATTGGCCCTCTTGGCCACCTGGGCACACTCTGGCTCCTGTTCAGCTCCCTGTCCATCCACACTCCCAGCTCCCTTCCTGCCTGGCTGCTCTCCAGCCACTCTGTCCCAGCCCATGGGGCTGCTGGGGGTTGTTGTGGCCAAAGTGCAGGACCCGGCCCTTGGCCTGGTTGAACCTCATCCCCTTGGAATCAGCCCAACTCTCCAACCCATCCAGGTCCCTCTGCAGAGCCCTCCTGCCTTCCAGCTGATGGACACTTCCCCCCAACTTAGTGTCATCTGCAAATTTGCTGATGGTGGACTCAATCCCCTCATCTAAATCATCGATAAAGATATTAAATAGAACTGGGCCCAACACTGTCCCTGGGGGACACCACTAGTGACCGGCTGCCAACTGGATGCAGCCCCGTTCACCACCACTCTCTGGGCCTGGCCAGATACTTCTCCAGAGATGGGTAGTGGGAAGGTTCAGTGTGCCTGGGACATCCCAGGTGGGGTGTAGTCATTTCTGGGGGGAGATAGGCCGAGCTTTCCCATCCAGTTCTGAAGGAGTTGTGTTCCTGCAGGAATGTTGCCTGTGCAATCTCAGGGGAGGAGCTCTTCAGATGACCACTGATGGGCGGTGAGTGTTGTATTTTGGGCTATTTTCCTTCCACATGCCATCCAATCTCCTGCTGTTGTAAATTTGGTCTCAATACTCAGGGTACCAGCAAGTTTTGGTGTTCTGGAGGTGACAGCTCCGCGCTCGGCAGGACGAGCCTGAGTGACTGTGCTGTCTTACACTGCACCAGGTGCTCCACAGCAGAGGTTCTGGACACTTGTTGATCATGGTTGTTTCTCAGAGAAAAGTCTTCTCAGAGAGCATTTAGTATCATGCAAAATCAGATGCACAAGCAGGTTGATCCCTGTTGTTGCAGAGACATTTACCTCGCGCGACCGTAATTAACAGTCGGTAACGTTGCCAAGGCTGCCAACCCATATAAATATGCCTTGATGCTGAGGGAGGCAGGGAAATGTTAACTGCCCTCCTGAGCATTTAATTCAACTAATGGCAGCCTCTGATTTGTCTCTTTGCTTTGTTCCCCAGGTGGGTCCATGTAATCTGTGCTATTGCTGTCCCCGAGGCCCGTTTCCTCAATGTAATAGAGCGTCATCCTGTGGATATCAGCGCTATTCCAGAGCAGAGATGGAAACTGGTGGGTGTCTCTTACCTGGGGAGAGTGTTTGGGAACGAGAGCCAAAGGAAAAAGCTGTAACTAGACAGAAAAACGTTGTGTGGGTTCATAAAGTAGCTGAGGTTGGAGGTGATCTCGCTCTTATTTCCAAACAAAAGCTGTGGGAAGCTGCAGCATTTGATATCTGCTGAGCACTGTCTCAGTGCTTTGACACACAAACAGCTTGTGAGTTCCAGATGTGCCTTTACTCTCTGGGAATGTGCTCATACCCTGGGCAGAGCCCAGGACCCTGTCCCACCTGCAATCAGGTGTACACTGCCTGAAAGCTTCATTTACTCCAAGCATTGCACAGCGGGACTGTGAAGGGATGTGGTGACTAGAGAGAAGCTGACTTGTTCATCTCTGATTTGATTCATCTTTCTTCACAATATTTCTCTTTTTCTATCAAGAGATCTCCTGTAGAAATGAATAAACATTTTGTGACCCTGACTGCAAGGCGAGACTGGGAAGATTTTAATACCAGTCCAGCTACAAGTTGTTATTCAGCTGCGTGGCCTCATCCCAGGGATTAGTAATGGATGATTCACTAGCTCAGAGCAATTAATCTTAATGTTAGTTAATGCTCCATCACTACACTGTGTTATTGCAAAATAAATTGTGCTTTTGCTGCTTTTTTTGGTGCAGAAGTCAGCTGGGTGACACAGTGTGGGATGGGGAAGGTGCTGGAGCAGTGATACATGGGATAGCACTGATGGATTCCTTAGCAGAGCTGCTCTTTAGTGCAGGGAGCCCGGGTGAGGGATTAGGAAGGATCCATCCCTGCCTCCAGAGTTATTTCTCTGTTGTGCAAATGGGTTTTGTACACAAATGTGAATGTAAAAAGCATTCATTATTCAGGAGGAGTGCTGGAGCAGAGCGATGCGAGGGCGATAAATCTTTGCCGCGGCGCTTCTTTATGGATCAGCTGACATTTCCAGCCTGCATCCTCTTCATTACCAGCACTTGTAACGCTGAACTTAAAATCCTTTTACACAAGACTCACTTGTATTGCTTAATGGAGCCTCACAAGGAAACATGGCTTAATTCTTTAACTCTTCTTTGGCTGCCTCGCAGTCCTGCAGAGCCAGGGCACTGTCAGCGTACGTCGGAATCTGTTGCTTCATTCTGCTCAAAAGTGTTGGCTGGGCCTCTGCAGGGACCTGCTGCACACCTTTCTCTTTCATTCCCGAATTAAAACTTCATATTTTCATGGAATCATAGAATATCCTGACTTGGAAGGGACTCACAAGGATCATCAAAGTCCAGGTCCTGGCTCTGCAAAGAATAACCCCGAGAATCCCCCCCTGTGCCTGAGAGCATTGTCCAAATGCTCCTCAAGCTCTGGAAAGGAATTTTGTTTGATTTGTTCACTGTTGTATTGCACCTCCTGTTTTCTTTCTGTCTCAGGGGAGGTAGAGAATGTTTGTATGAAGTACCTTGACTTACACAGTCCAATGTTGGGATTTACAGGCAGGTATTCCTTCTGTTGATGTTAGCCAGAGCCTGTCAAATGTCAAATGTCAAAGCCTGGCTTTAAGCCCTTCACTTGGAAAGTTTTAGGGTTATAAACTAGATTATAAAGATTAAACAATTAATTTGGAGGGCAGAATGTAGGGGCAGAGGTACTTCCAGCAGCAGCAGTGGGGTGGGGTGTGAAGTACAAAGGAAATTTAAATTGGATATGATTTTGTGGAGAAACACACTCCTGAACCACAATGGGGAATTCTAGGATTCTTTATAGGAATTTGGAGCACGAGGAGTCAGTGGAGGAGCTGTGTCTGTGTCTGTGCTTTGGAGGTGAGCAGCTGCATTCAGGAAGATAAACTGAGGGTGACCAAAAGGTGCTGGTGTTGGATCTGATGACTTCGGAATGATGGAGTTGATGCAGTCCTGGGTAAAATTGGAGAGGTGACCTTTGTGGCTGAAAAAGATGGAAAAGGAGAGAAGGAATGATGTGAAGGTTGAGGACAGTTGAAGTGAATAGATGAAGGTAATGGAGGAAAGAGGGGGCAGGGTTTATCCATGATTATTGTTTGATTTTTTTAATGTGTTTGTACTGTTTTAATTACTGTGAGAGGGCTGAGGTACCAAAGCATTGCAGTGGTTAAAGGTACATCCTGTTCTTTAAGCTTGTACCAGGTCTCCCTGTTGAAGCAGGGACTTTTCAGTCCATTTGTGGGTATGGCATCATTTTCAGGAATGCAGTTTCCATGCTCCGTGATTGATGGCATATTACAGGCTCTTGCACGTAAATTATTTATGACGTGGAAATTTGGAATAATTAGCTGTCATTCCTCAGTGGAGTAAATGAATTGCAGTGTTCATCATGCAGGAGACAGCCCATTTCTTACTCTCAGCTGTGACCTGACTCTCTGGTGTGCATTTATTCCAAAGATTTCTCTCCTGTGTTTTTAGACCTTCTCTTTTCCCTCCCACAGAAAGCGGCTTTAAATCTCCATGTGCTGCTTTGCCACAGCTCTTGGCACTGGTGTTTCTGGCCATCCCATCTCCCACACATCCAGGTCTTCTGCATTTTCACAGGATCACAGGACACTTTAGATTGGAAGGCAACTTAAAGCTCATCTTATTCCACCCTGTGGCATGGGCAGGGACACCTTCCACTATCCCAGGTTGCTCCAGCCTGGCCTTGGACACTTCCAGGGATGGGGCAACCACAGCTTCTCTGGGCAACCCCACCCTCACAGGGAAGAGTTTTTACTTTTTCCATCATTCTCTACCCTTCAGGCTCACTGTAACTCACGTTTTTCTTCATTTCTGATCCTATTTGCACTGAACATCCCCCTCACTGTGGCAGCTCTTCCTCCTGTCACATGGAGTTTGCGTTGGCACGAGGGTGGCATTAGGTGTGTGCTAATCCTTTCCCTTGGAAAAATCCTGTTTGCATCAGCAGGGGCAGATTCCTGCCCCAGGAGGGTTAACTCTCCCCTGAGCCCCCCGTGTATCAGCATTGTTGTGCTGCTGGGACAGTTGGGTATTGACAGGTTAATAATGGGATCTCTATTGACTGGCTCTCAGGCCGTGTCCTGCTGTGCACTTTCCTGGTGCTTATCTGCCTTTGGAACATGGTTTGCAGAGTGATAAAGGCTCAGCTTATTAAAGGCTAAACCCACGTTCTGGCAGCACTGAGGCTCTGGCTTTGAATTTCCTGGTTTTTGTTCGTTTGTGTAAAAAGGCCAAATTAATCTTTGGTGTAAACAAACTGACTTCAGTTGATTCACAGGGAGGAATGTGGCTTATTTATTTCAGAGAGAGCCCAGGCAGGGAGGGGAGATGTTGCACAGGAATAGGGAATAACACATCTCCTTTTCTTTGGCATCTTTTGCTTTCAAGGAAGAGAGATAATGTTGGAGAAGGAATGGCAGAATCATGGAACAGTTTGGGTTGGAAGGGACCTTAAAGCCCGTCCAGTGCCACCCCCTGCCATGGGCAGGGACACCTTTCACCAGCCCAGGGTGCTCCAACCTGGCCTTGGACACTTCCAGGGATGGGGCAGCCACAGCTTCTCTGCCCAACCTGTGCCAGGGTCTCTCCACCCTCCCAGGGAGGAATTCCTTCCCAGAATCTCATCTAAACCTGCCCTCTGGCAGTTTAAAGGCATTGGAATGTTTTTTGTCTTGGCAGTGGTTTGTAGTGAGTGCAGTGGGACCTCTGCTCTCAGCTGTGAGAACTCAAATCAAACATGAAAATTTGGCAATTCCTATTTTATATCTGGCAGTATATATTTTATATTCTAAACTATGAATAGTTTATAATATGGAACCACCCTTCAAGTTTTTTGAGGGTACACTTTTAAGATGGCTCAGATCTAGAAACAGAGTGAACTTGTGCTTCTGGGGGTTGTATTGGTTTATTGTGTGATCTCAGGCAGCTTATGTTACATTCCCAATCCTGTGGGATGTAGTAATTCATATGGATCTTAAAATTTAGGTCGTGTGTTCTGTACTGGTGCATAGTTTGAGCACTGTTTTAATGGAAATGAGGGGAAGGAGAGGCTGGGGAAGGTGAGAGGGGAAGGAGAGCTCTGTTGGATATCAGAGACAAAATGAATCCATCATTCCTGATGTGTTTATAGGACATTCATGTTCAGATGAGTGGATGGATTGGGAAGGGGACAGTGGTGTGTTTTGGGGGTGGCCAGCTGGAAACAGGCACTAAAAATTCCTGCTTCCCTCTGTTCCTCCTTGTCTGTGGAATTCTTGTTTTGTAATAACTAACTTACCCAGCTGTATGTTCAGGTTCATGGACATCAAATATTCCTCAGTATTTTATTTATATGGGCTGTTCATTTTAGCAAGTAAAGTGCACATTTGTCTGGGGGGTGACATTAATTTTGTCCTGATTTGCCTTGTCCCAGCCTCAGATAAGGTAAAGAAGCTGCCCCATCCCTGGGAGTGTCCAAGGCCAGGCTGGAGCAACCTGGGCTAGTGGAAGGTGTCCCTGCCCATGGATGGGATGGGATGAGATGATCCTTAAGGTCCCTTCCAACCCAAACCAGTCTGGGATTTGATGATCAGTGACAGGTTCCCTAGAGTGGAAATACTGAAAACTAAGAATGATGTTCCCAGTAATTCCCTGGAAACGTTATGCAAGCATCCAACTTAAACTTCTTTCGGTTGGGATTCCCAAGATCTGCTTTTCTGTATTTTTGAGGGGCTGAAAACAAGAATTGATGCTGTTTTAGGGAGTGAGGAAGTGTATCTTGTTCCTACCACACCTCATGCTCGCTGCCAACTCTCAGTGCCATCAGGCTTAGGATTTTTAGCTTTGAAAAACATGTAATTTCTTTTTAAAATAGCCACACATCTTACATTGATTTACCTAATAACTGGATCTGCTTTGCAGAAAATGAGTGTAAAAATGACTGAAAGATTTCAGACCTTCCCCCCCCCCGTAATTCTGCTGTTTGGTACAATGTTTTTATTTTCTTTTGTTTGCAAAACTGCCTGAATTACCTCCAATGGCTCATCTGCCATGGATGCCAATAAAATATTTATGGTTGATGGGCTTCTGCATCTAAAATAAACACACGATATTTTTGTTCCATTCCATAAAATTATATCCTATTAGATCTAATCGATAGAATGTTCCATTAAATATAATCAGGGCGAATTACTCCCCAGTTATTGTGTTCTGTTCTTTCAAAAAACATGGAAACATCATTTTCCAGCAGCACATCTGCGAGGATCCAGCTGATTCAGGAGTTAATGTGGGGACATTCCTGTGTCTGAGCAGGGGGAGGGGGGAGTTGTAGCAGTTCTCTGGTGACACTGAGGGGTCTTTGCCTGCTTTGCCCTCCCATTCTCTGAACCCTCCAGTGAACAGAGTCTTAAACTGGGCTTAAGTCACTGCCCAGTGTGGCTCTGGAGGGCTGAGGGACTGGGAGGTGCTCTCATGGCCAAGGGAATGATGAGGTTTTTCCCCTGAGTTTTTCTCCCTGAGTTTTTCCCCCCAAGTTTTTCCCTCCGAGTTTTTTCCCTCTTGAGTTTTTCCCCCTCCCCAGTTTTTCCCCCCGAGCCCCCCCCCCCCCCAGTTTTCCCCCCAGAGTTTTTCCCTCATGAGTTTTTCCCTCCCACCAAGTTTTTCTCCACGGACTTTTTCACCCCGACTTATTCCCCCAAGTTTTTTCTCCCTGAATTTTCCCCATGAGTTTTTCCTCTGAGTTTTCCTCCCTGAATTTTCCCCCCCCGAGTTTTTCCCCCCTGAGTTTTTCCATCCTGAATTTTTCCACCCTGAATTTTTCACCCCAGACTTTTTTCCCCCCAGACTTTTTCTCCCACAACTTATTTCTCCAAGTTATTTCCCCCCTGAGTTTTCCCCCCCCAAGTTTTTCCCCCTGACTTTCCCCCTGGTGTGAGTTTTCCCTGTGACTTTTTCCCCCCGGACTTTTCCCCCCTGACTTATTCCCACAACTTCCCTCCCCCCCTCAATTTTCCCCCAGGTTTTTGGTTTCCAAGTGATTCTAGGGAGGTGTCTATAGACAATTCTGTCAGTGTGGAACCAACCTCTTGACACCAAACACCATTTTTGCCTGTGGCTCCCGTGCCCTGGACACGTCCCACAGACTTCCCGCCGTGCCAGACCCCGGTGCCCTGCATCCCATTGGATCTGTTGCCTGCCTGCATAACCCCAACCTCTGTTTCCTTCCAGAAATGTGTCTACTGTCGGAAGAGGATGAAGAGGGTGTCGGGTGCCTGCATCCAGTGCTCCTACGAGCACTGCTCCACGTCCTTCCACGTCACGTGCGCGCACGCGGCCGGAGTGCCCATGGAGCCCGACGACTGGCCCTACGTGGTGTCCATCACCTGCTTCAAACACAAAGCAGCAAACCAGAATGTAGGGCTCTGCCTTGGGTTTTGGGGCCTTGGGGTTGTTTTGGGGGGTTTAGGTTGCAGAATCACAGAATCACAGAATGGGTTGAGTTGGAAGGAACCCACAAGGATCGTTGAGTCCAACTCCTGGCTCTGCACGGGACCATCCCCAAGAGTCACATCCTGTGCTCCAGAGTGTCATCCTAACACTCCTGGAGCTCTGGCAGCCTTGGGGCTGTGCCCACTGCCCTGGGGAGCCTGGTCAGTGCCCAACCACCCTCTGGGGGAAGAACCTTTTCCTGAGATCCAACCTGAGCCTGCCCTGGGTCCTGTCCCTGACCCCACAGAGCAGAGCTCAGGGCCTGCCCCTCCTCTGCCCCTCACAAGGAAGTTGTAACTGCAATGAGGTCTCCAAGACTATTTTTGGATGGTGGTTTGGTTTTGTTTTGTTTTGTCAGGGGTTTTTTTGGTGGGTTTTTGGGTTATTTTCTTTTTTGTCAGCTTGTTTTGGGGTTTTTTGGGTTTTTTTTAGAATTGTTTTTCTGCACCTGTGTTGGCTCAAGACTTATTACACTTTTCTGGCTAATGCAGAAAGATTATCCAGAAAGGCAGTACTGGGAATGGCTTTAATCTCAAAGGTAGTAGGTTTAGATGGGATATTGGGAAGCAATTCCTCCCTGTGAGGGTGGGGAGGGGCTGGGATGGATTTCCCAGAGCAGCTGTGGCTGCCCCATCCCTGGAAGTGTCCAAGGCCAGGTTGGACAGGGCTTGGAGCAACCTGGGCTGGTGGAAGGTGTCCCTGCCCATGGCAGGGTGGCACTGGATGGGTTTAAGGTCCCTTCCAACCCAAACCCTTCCATGATGATTGTGTGATCTGAGGGGCTGGAGGAACCCGCTGCCTCTTGCTCCATTATTGCTGAGGAACTGCTCTGCTGGAGAAGGACACAATTATCCAGAGACAGCAACCCCCCATCAGATACAGCTTTCCTGAGATCTTCTGATGCTGATGAAGATTGGTGTTGGGGTTGGAACTCCACGAGCTTTAAGTTCCCTCCCAACCCAAACCGTTCCACGATTCCGTGATATTTTTGGCGCAGCTTTTCCAATTTGCAGGTTGCAGATGTTTCCCTTTTCCCTCTCCCACAGATCCCATTCCGAAGGGAGGTGGCCCTGGGGCAGACTGTGATCACAAAGAACCGGAATGGGCTCTACTACCGGTGCAGAGTGATCGGCACAACCACGCAGACCTTCTACGAAGTCAACTTTGACGACGGTTCCTACAGCGACAACGTTTATCCCGAAAGCATCATTGTAAGCAGCTCTGTGGAGGCTGGGGCTTTATAGATGAGTGCCAAGTATGATTTGTGCCTTCCTCTCGTGTGCTTTGGGCTGGAACAGCAAAGTAAATTTAAAAAAAAAAATAATTAAAATTAAAAAGTTAAGTCGCTGCTTGCTCAGAAAATCTCATCCCGCTCTTCACTGCAGTTCTTGTTTCTGACATTATCTCATTTATTTTTTTTGGTTCCTTGACAAAGATGTGATTTTGCTGAATGCAGATGACTTCACAGAAAGTAGTGTTTGTTTTAAGTTTTGTCCTCTTTATTTTGTGGTTGAATAATCTTATTTTTCAACTGACAAGTGTGATTCATGGGGGAAGCAAATTGTCTGTGAGCTGCTTCTGCTTCAGAATAGGGAGTTCACTTAATAGAGGGAATGTCTAGAAGAGGCTTATTTGTCAACTCATGCATTCCCTTCCTGATTGTGCCACTGATTCACTGAGCTGCCCTGCTTGTTTTTGAGATAGAGCAGATCTGGTGTTTTGGGATTTGTAATGAGAAATGTCCCAGCACTGGGTGCTGTCATTCCCGGTCTCTCACGCTGGTTTTGTTTGAGATGCCCACAATTAATCCCAAGGGCAGAAACTTATCTTCCACCTACTTATAGTGCTGTGTAGCAGCTTCTTTGGGCAGTGATTTAAACACCTCTCTGGTTCCTGAGCTTTGGTGTCTCTCTGACCTGTTTCCCTCTGTCTTCAGAGCAGGGACTGCATCCAAATGGGACCCCCTCTGGAGGGGGAGCTGGTTCAGCTGCAGTGGACAGATGGGATCATCTATAAAGCCAAGTTTATTGCAGCCCAGATCAGCCAGATTTACCAGGTGAGTGTGGCAGAGGACCCAGGGATTTCATAGTCTGATGGTCCCTGGCACTGTGCAGCTCCCTGGTGTTGAACACTTGGTCAGGAAGGAGAATTTGCCTCCTGAAATGAATACTACTGGGAGGGTAAAGAGAAACAGGGTGTTGAACAGGGTCAGGGTGAAGGTTTTCTGTGGCAGAATGTGGATGTGGGGATAGAAACACGTCTAGACTGGACCTGCTTTTAAAATGTAAAACAAATTTGCCTTTTTCCTTATAGATCAGGCTAAAAGTGCCCTACTTGAAGTGCTCTGATGGCTGGAGCTGAGCTCCTCATCTCTAGTTCCACATGAATCAGTAGCTACATAATTAGAATAACTTTCCTCAGCACTTCAGAATCATTAAGGTTGGAAAAGACTTTTAAATCATCAAGTCCAACCATCAAAGCAGTACCAGCACTTTGAGGGGAGAGGGAGGGATATAAAGGGTCAGGAGAGTGGGGAATAATCCTCTAGTTATGGGAAGGTGTTTTGTGGAGCAGCAGCAGCAGCATTTGGAAATTCCTGCTGCTGTTGTGTGAGGAATTGGAAACCTTCACTCCCACCTTCTCTGGTTTTTAAGGTGAGTAAAACAGCAGTGAGGGTTTTTTTGGTCTTTGAGTTTGTTCCACATTCAGAATTTTGTTTGGGGGAGTTGTAATGGTCAGTAAAGGAAGCTTTAACCTGGTACATTGGGTCAGTGTTTCAGCACAGAAGGCTTTAAAAAATGCAGGGCATTCATTTGATCAAATAATTCTTAAATGGTACCAAAAGTTGAAAATTATACTTTGAAAAGTTTGCTTTGCAAAATACTTTGAAGAACACATGCTGGAATTAGCAAATAATTGTGATTTTGAAGAGATTAATGCCTCTGGACAAAAGACAATGGAAGTCCCCTGGTGGGATATAATATAGGGAATAATAAGTGGAAATAAATGGGAATAAATAAAGTAGCATCTTAAACCCCCCCAGAAGGGCTCATCTTCCAAGGCCTGAGCTCCCACCTGCACAATTATCCCAGCTCCTGGATGCTGCTCCATGATGGGAACGCTGGGCCTGGGTAAGGAATGAGCTGCTGGAGCACAGATGCTTTATTCCTTCTGAATTTGTCCAGGCTGAGCCTGACACCCCTATTAAACTCTGATCTGTGTCCTTCTGCTTTATCCAGAAAACTGTATTAAAGCCTCGAGCAGAGGAAATAAGAATCTCTTTAAAAACTTTTAATAGTTTTAACATTTTGCTGTGCACGTTCCCGTGAATAAACGTTCCTGGAACATCTGATGCATAATTCATGGTATAATCAGTGCTTAGCAAAAAGGGTTGATGGGGAGGAGTTTTTTGTACCTGGCTGACTGTTTCTGCTGGTTGAAATACAAATGTGCTTTAGTAGCTGGAATTGTTTCCTTGTGACCTGTGAAAATGCTTTGTTTAAGATGAAAGAAGTTCTTATTACCATATTGGCCTGAATACAGGGCTGCTTTTATTAGGAGTGAAAAGCTGCTGTTTTTTTTTTTTTCAGGATTTGAATCAAAGATCAGTAGGAATATGTAGTGGGAGGGGGGAACAGAGGTGCTGGGCCAGCTGGGGGTGCAGATATTTTGGGATCCATGGGAGCCCTTGGGCTGGATAAGACAGAGGTACCTGAAGAGCACTGAAAACAGCACTTTCTGGGTTCAGCATCCTTAGCAGAGCTTAGGAATGCTCATTCCAGAGCAATCCTGCAGTGCTAAGAACGAGGTCATCCATGGGATCTGGCCCCCGTTGCTTCCTTGGTGTTCCCTGAAGGGACAGGCTGGGAATGGACCATTCAAGGGCTGGAAATGTCGAGGCCTGGTTGTGATTTCATCTTCTGCCTCTCTGCAGGTCGAGTTTGAAGATGGTTCTCAGCTAATGGTGAAGCGTGGAGATATTTATACCTTGGAGGAAGAGCTTCCCAAGAGAGTGAAGTCTCGCCTGGTGGGTACCAAAATAGCAACACTAAACCAGCTGTACTTGCAGAACCCCTTCACATCTTCTTCATGTGTTTTTTTAGACATTAAGTGAATGCAGCCTCCAGTTTCTGTGGCTGTAAAACCACTTGTCATTCCCCCAAATGCATAAAGTAGAAGGAATCCTTGCTGGGAATGCTTGAGGAGCACAGAAACGATTTTCCCTTGCACGTGTTGGGGCCGGATTTTTATTTCCTCTGGTTAAAAGATTATGTTCAGATCATTTTACACCATATGAATTTAGTTATATTGGAGTCATTTTGTCCAAATGAGAGGTGGATTTGGCTACAGCTCAGTGCTTTCTGGAGAACTGATTATCAACCTGGGACCAAACCCCCTTTTCTCACCAAACGGGAGATTTCGAACGTAGCTCTTACCTATAAATCTCTTAATCTACAAGATCAGGCTGTCTTTAAGTGCATACAGTGGAATTACTGGGCCTAGAAGAGATGAGGGATTTATTTCATAGCTTTTTTTGGTTCCAGACTTGCTGGGTGTTTTCAAACCTGGTGCTTTAACCTTTAAAGCCATTTCATTTAAACAAATGATGAGACTGGAGAATATACAGTTTTCTCCTTGGTTCTAAATGTCTGCCTGGCAGGCACTGCAGGACAGGGACAGGTCCAGAGCCAACCTGTGACAAGGTTCTGGCCTCCTTTTTGTCTCTTTTAAGAGACAAAAGGAGGATGATTCAGCCTCCCCTTAAGAATAACTGTGCCCAGTTAAACCAGTCAGAAATAGCCCAGGAGAGGCAGTTCTGGGGAGGGACCGAGCACAAGTTGGAGGAAATTTTTGTCCCCTTTTCCATGAAATCTTCAGGGGTTTTAGCCTAAAAATCCCACATGTAAAATGCTTTCTGTGGTACAGCCCCATTGGCTTCTCTGTCTCGTTTGAGGTTGTTTATCTCTGTGAGACCTCGTGGCCTAAATTTTAGAGGTTAATAATAATTTACCTCGTTATCCTTGAAGGATTTCTGGTGGCAAATAAGCACCATAGCAGTAATTTCTAAGACATGCACAATATTCCAGTCTATTTAAGCTTGTTTAATGATAAAGACAACATATTTGAGCCCTGAAATCCAGGATTTTGGAAAGAATCACATTCTGTGCAGTGGAGACTTTATAACAGTTCCAGAGGAAGGAATGCAAGCTGGAAAGGGAATAAAGGGAATGGAAAGCTTCAAGTCTGGTTGAAAGCTAAAGCTTTCCTCCTGTATTTCTGCTGCCAGAGCTTCAGCCTGTTCTCTGTGGAGGGGATGCTGTAGAGCAGGAGGACAAAGGGACAGAGCCATGGGAGATAATTTCTACCAAGGAATCCCAAAATGGAAAAGGTTGGAAGGGACCACAGTGGTGCCACCTGGTCCCACCTCATGTCATTTGAGTGGAAGCAAAGGAAATGCACCTCAGTGGAGTGTGAGAGCAGGAAGAGGAGGAGGAATTGTTTGTGCAGTGATCCCCAAATGCTTCCCGAGGGTCTTGTTTTTAAAGGCAATTAGGGAAGCCCCAATTTCTTTTGTGTCTGCTACTGGGAGAAGAGGCAGAGGAGGAATGGACATAAGGAGAGGATTGGCAAGGAAGTGAAAGATATTCTGAAGCAGAAAAAAAAAGGCAACTTGAGGGTTTCTCCTTCCAGTTTGGTTCCAGAAGCCGAGAGTTCTGAATTCCATCCGGGTGCTTTGCAGGCTTTGAAGCTCATGTTCTCCAGGAATGCTCTGAACCAGGTTGTTCCCTGCTGTCCTGTTCCACAGGTGTGCTCCATGATTCTCTCCCTGTTTTCCTGCTGTGCCTCTAATGGTTGTGTTTCATGTCCCCTGCAGTCCCTCAGCACTGGGGCCCCTCAGGAAGATGTTTTTTCGGGAGACGAAGTGAGAGCGGCCAAGCGTCCCCGGCTGGGGAATTCCAGAAATCCTGAAGAATATGGACAGAACCCAGATTACTTGGCCTTTATGGAGAGCCTGTTGCAGACACAGTACCAGCCTGGGACTCAGAGCAACATGTTTTAACCAGGATTAATTAAAAAAAAAAAAAAATCTTAAATTAACCCTTTTTTGAGTTCGTGGAAAAAAAAAAATAAATGGGAAACTGTGGAATGGAAGACCAGCCCTGTGCAATAGTTTGCTGTGAATTTCTTTCATCTCCTCTTGGTTTGGACTGCAGGAAAACCCTGTCTGGCTCCACGCTACCTCGACCTTGCCAGGTGTTGCTGACCAAGAGAGTGGGGAGCTTGGAAAAAAAAACCCTTCAGACAGCATTTCCCACGGAGACTTTGGAAGAGTTTCTACAGATGGAGCTTTGTGACTGGTTCTTTTTTTTTTTTTTTTTAAATGAGGCTTGGAAAGGGTTAAAATTTCACACACACACACACACACAAAAAAAAAAAAAGACTTTTTCAAACCTGTCAAACTTTTGTCTTTCAAGGTGCTATTACATTGACTACTGAAGCAGCCTTTGGAATCGTGTTTTCTGTACATAGACGTCACCTTTGTGAAGTTTTCTATGAATGAGCATTATTAAAAAAAAAAAACAAAAACCGCGAGCAAAAACGGGAAAACAAAAAGTTTCCACAAAGCATTTTTCTAGATGATGGCTTTAAAAAACAGAAAAGAAATTAAATCCTCTTCCCCCCCCCTCCTCCTCCTCCTCCCCTCCAAATGAATCGTGACTGATGTTACACCGGGGAGAGGGAGCTCGAGAACAGATGTCCTGGAACGTTCTGGGTTCTTTTTTTTGTTTGTTTTTTTTGTAAAGAAACACTATCTTCTTTGTAAGCTGGGGAAGATGGGGAAAGAAATGTTTCACAGCTGGGATGTTTCTTACCTTGAGCTCTCTTAAAGCCCTGGCACAGACGTGGCCATCACTGCCACGTCACCAGGAGGGCACTTAGGGCAGAAATGGCCGGGTTTGGGTCGTTCTTGTCACCTTCCTTCCCCATCTTTGCCATCACAGTTGCTTTCTAGATGGAGACCAGCATGGCTTTCAGTTCCAAGATGCCACTCTGTTTTTGGCAAGTGTTCTGTTGCTGCTTGTGTTAGTTCCTTCCGAGCCATCCCCTTCCTGCTGCAGCCGAGAGCTCCGAGGGCTGCTCCGGCCCTCTGCTAGGCACTTCTCCCTTAGGAACCTTCTCCTTTTCTTTGTCTCCTTATTTTTATTTTTTAATTATTATTATTATTTTTTTTTTTTTTGAGTTGTGCTCCTTTACAGTGTGAGAATCATTCCATGACAGAAGCCTGGGAGGCGTTTGTATGTTTTTCTTTTATCCTATTAAAGAAGAAATTCCCCAACCGCCTTTGATTGTCGTGACATCCTTTCCTTGAGTAAAGACTGAGCCCTTTGAGTTACTCCCGGGGAAGAGGAATGCGAGCCCTGCATTTGACTGGACTCAGTTCCCTGAGGATTGAAGGAGCATTAAAGGCAAAACCAAACCCTGAAGTATTGAGTGGGCAGCTCCCACTCGGACGCTCGGGAATCACCTCCGGTCGAAGAGCTGTCGTGGAGCAGCGTTTTGGGAAAGAGCCTGATCCAAACTGAAGTCACTGGAAAGTCTTCCACGTTCTTTGGAGGACCTCAATCAAGTCAGAGGGAGAGAACAAGGCAGTGCTAGGACAGAGCTGGAGAAGGGATGGGGTGGAGGTGGGCGAGGGCAGCCGGACCCTCCCCTCCCTGCCCGGAACGCCTCACTGCAATCTTTGCCACTTAATTCCCTGAAATTACTGGATGGAGAGAGAGAGACAATATTCTTGGGGTTTCATTATTATTTTTTTAAGCCCCTTTGCAAGGTGGCCATTGTTCTGGGGAGAGAGGCTTTTTAAGCAACGCTCTGGCTGGATCTTGAAGGGAATAAGTGGGAAGGATTTGTGGGCTGGCAGATGGTAGATTAGCATCTTAAGAGACTCCGTGGGTATTAAACTGTCCTAGTGAAAGAGTGGAGATAGAATAAAGCAATTTAATTTTTTTTTCTTTTTTTTTTAAACTTTGGTTTTGTTCTCCCTTGAGAATTGGAGTTCCCAGCCCTCCCTTCCTGCCTCTGCTACGGGTTATTTTCTGTGTGTGCGTGGCTGCGCGTGCGTGTTTGTAAGACCTTGGAAAAACAGGGTTGTGTTTTGGTTTTTTGGTTTCTTTTTTTTGTTGGGGTTTTTTTTTTAAATTTCTGAGTTTTTGACGTTTTTCAGTAGATGTCTCCACCAATAAAAACCAAAATGAGACTAATAAAAGTTTCAAAAAATTGGCAAGGTTCTTCCAAGCCTCGGTTGTTCCTCCTCCAGAGCTGTCTCCTGTCGGTTAAAATACGATTTAATAGAAAACTTGCTTGTATAAAAGACTAAGAATGTTGCCAGGCTACGAGAGAAATATTTAAAACAATTGAAAGAGAAATTTAACCAGCAGAGGATTTTTTTTTTTGGAGGTGGGAGGGGAAGGGTGGGATGGGATGAGTGGTTGTTGGGGAATTTCCTCTGCATGTTTGAAATCCTGACTGCAATAGCACCATTCCTGTATCCATGAGTACTACCTTTTTAAAATACTATTTATACTGTAAAAACAAAAGTGTGTTTCCTCCCCCCATATTCAGATGCTGAGTTATGTTGAAACATGAACCTGGAACTGTCAAATGCCCTTCCTGGGTACAGGGGGTTTTCCCTCCTTTTTTTTTTTTGTTGATTTTTAAATCCCTCTTTTTGGATTAGGAATGACTTGTGCAGATTTGGGGTAATGACCATATTGATGCCCCTTGGGCATCAGACTCTTGAAAAGGAAATAGGAAATGCACATTCCTACCCTTTCCTCCAGTGAAATATATTTGTAAGTGTCTGATTATGTGCTATAAAAATTATGATTTTTTTTTCTTTCTCCCCCTAGATTAAGGCTGTGATGTATTTTTTGCCTATTTTTTTCTTTACCTCTAGGTTCAAAATGAATTAAAGGCTGTTGAGCATTTCAGAATAACACTTTTTGGGGGGTTGAAGTCTCTTCATTTCTAACTATAAAAGTCTCTTGTACAGCAGGAGGAGGTGGCTGATAAAACTGAGCCAAGAGAAGCTGAGACTGATGAAGAAGAAGATCTTTTCCTTCCTCTCTGGGGTCTGTGCAGGAGCAGAGCTCTGTCATTGCACCCCTTCCCAAAATTAAGAACCAAGCTTGCAATGTGCTTTTGTCCAAGGTCCAGGATTTGCTCCACCTGGCTCATTGAGAACTGTGCTGCCAGAGAGCCAGAGGTGGTTCCAAAATCCTTCATCCTTAAATCACCAGTTTGCTACTTCCCCTTTTGGGATCTGCTTCCTACCTTTTCCAAGCCTTTGGAGGATGTTGAACCTCCTAAAACAGCATCTTCCCCAACATTCATTTGAACACTTTGATTTCCCATCCTGAGCCCTGATACTTTTTGACAAATTCCTCTCCAGCTGTTGCAGGATGAGGCTGATGCTGCAGGTCATGGGAAAGAAATCTCCAACTTCCAGTTTTTTGCAGCTTAATAATGTTCCTGGAGATGATCTGAGGAATGGTCCTGGTGGGAAGAAGCTGCTGATGGGAACTCTGCTGGAATTCACACCCACACAAAGCTTACCTTGGGGTTTAAGGTCTGCTCTATTGCTGTCCTGAGAACTGATATCATTTTAAAGATGTCTTAAGAAGCAGCACACACTTCCCAGGAGCTGCCTGGATCTGGGATCAAAAGGCAGGAATCAACCTGGCAGAGTGGAACAGGCGTTTCCACCCAGCCCCTGGAGTCACCGTGGGTTTGTGTCCAGCTGGGATTGCTGCCCTGAAATCTGGCTGAGGTGGGGTTAGAGGAGACCCTGCTGGGCCCAGAGAGTCCTCAGGAGGATGATGGGAATGCTGTGAGTGCTGGAATGTTGAGCTTGGCTTCCTGTGCTTCCCTCTGGCTGAGCGCTGGTCGGGGCTGGATGGAGGAGTGTGGATGAGCACGACTCCTTCCCCTCCTCCTCCAACCTCTCTTGTCCCTGGAGAAGGTTATTTGTGGGTCTCTCTTAACCTGCCCAGCTGAGCTGCTTCTCCTACTAAAGCACCTTTTGGTTTCTTCCTTTGGCTTTTCCATGCTCTCCGTGCCAACTCCATCCACTGGAGATCCTGCAGCCCTGGACAGGTGTCCACGACTGGTCCCACTGCCTGGTGCCTCTGGCCCTGCCCTGCAGGGAGCTGTGCCCAGCCCCAGTGCCCACCCTGGGTGCCCAGGTAGGGAGGAGGCAGCTGCCCGTGGTGCTTTCCTGGCTCTGAGGGCTGTGCTTTCCCTGGGGAGCACCAGGGCCCTGGCACACGAGCAGATGTTCTGAAACCTGTGGAATAGAAGCTGATGAAACTCCCTGGGTCGGTGTCACCAACTGTCACACACTCCATAAAGTCATTAGTGCTAATTGCTGGCAGCAGTGGGAAGATGGGGATCAACAGCTTGTTCCTCCTCCGAGGCCAGCAGAGACTTTCCCCGTGTGCCTGGAGAGTGGGATGGGGGATGGAGGTTCATTAACTGAAGATCCTCAGCTTGGCAAGGGAAAATGGAAGAGACAATTCCTTTTTTTAAAGGACAGGATTATACAGAAAACTAAAGCCAGCAGTGTTGGTTGGGGGAGGCTGTTCAGTGGTGGGGCTGAATGGACAACCCCAGCTTCCCTGAAGCCCTGAGGTGTCCCCCCCTTGGTCCTCTGCTGGGTCCTGCTTCTCTCACTTTGGTCCCGTGGAACCAAAAGTTTGGTTCCCATCTTGGTTTCCTGTGGAAGCAGCTCCTCTTGCCAATGCATTTGTGCAAATCTCCGGGGTGCAGACCCGTATCCCCATGTGGGATTTTGGGGCTTTTTCCCACCCCCAGCCTCTCCTGGTTCCCAGCATCACTGTTTGCACGGGGAAGGACATCTTGGGCTCTCAGGTGCTCACTCCTCCCCTTTTTGCTTGACTTCTGTGACTGTTCAGCTCAGGGAAAGAGCAGCTGATGGAATAACCTTGTCACGTGCTGCAGACATCTGTGCTTTGGCCAGTTTGGCAGAACTTCTATTTCTTGAGGTTATTCCGTGAGGATTTTGCTCTGTTCCTCTTCCCTTGCTGTTTGTATTAGTTCTTCATCAGTAGTTCTCCTTCAGCTTGAACAAATTGCACCAGTTTAATAAAACTCCTCATTAAACAGGTGCAATTCCCTGCTGGAAGCATTCCCATGTTTGGGTCGGAGCCGTTTACTCGGGGAGGTTTATTTTAAGGTAATCAGGAGCTGTTTTAACCTGAACTTGGCTTTGAAGGTCTGGTCTAGTTTAAATTTGAGTTGAGCTCGTGGAATTTCTCACGAGGACGTGTCTGCTGTGGTGGTGGCAGCATTCCAGGGGCACTGGGAGGAAGGTGGAGATGGATCAGCACCTTGTTGGTGTCAGTTCTCTGTCTGAATTTCCTCACAGCCTTTCCTGCAGCAGGTTCCTTTGGCAAGTCCTCATTGCTTTTCTTGTTTGGGCTTCTTTTCCCTGCCCTCCATCCAGCTAAAGGTGGGCAAAGAAGCTTTTTGCACCCTTTTTGCAACAATTAAATGATTGCAAAGCCCCGACCTGCAAACAGGCTTGGAGGGAGTGCAGGTTCATGGAAGAGCTTTCCCAGGCATGTGATTGTACCTGGATTAAAGCAAGGTCTGCATGGACACTGCCAGGGGCAGAGCTGGCCCTGTCACCAGGTAGGTGTGAGAGCAGCTATTTGCACACTCTCCATCAGCTGACAAGTCACTGCTGCTTCCCAGGGCTGTGTGTCTGTGTGGGGTGCACGGAGCAGCCACGTTTGGAGCAGCTCTGGTGATCCCTGTTATTCCCTGTGGCATTAGTTCTGTATTTTGTGGGTCAGAAGGACTGTTTGTCCCCTTATTTCATTACAGGTTAGTGAGAATTATAGAACCTTGGAATATCCTGAATGGGAAGGGACCCTCAACAATTATCCAGTCCAACTCCTGCCCTGCCCAGGACACCCCAACAATCCCACCCTGTCCCTCAGAGCGTTGTCCAAATGCTCCTGGAGCTCTGGCAGCCTTGGGGCCGTGCCCACTGCCCTGGGGAGCCTGGGCAGTGCCCAACCACCCTCTGGGGGAAGAACCTTTCCCTGAGATCCATCCCAAAACCCTCTGATAGAGCTCCAGCCCTTCCCTGGGATCCTGTCCCTGGTCACCAGCGAGGAGACCCTGAAAATGAGTCTAACCTTGTGAAATTTAAATGGTGGGATGTGCTCCAGAGAACCTGATCCAGGGGATACCTGCAGTGCTCCTGGAGCTTGAGACTCCAGCAGAAACACTCCAAAGAAGCTCCTGTGGGCTCCTGATTTCCAGCCCCACGTTCAGATCATCTCTTGCTCCTTGTCCCATGAACAACTGAGCTGGCACACACACAAAAAAGGGCAATTTTGGCACAATACCAGGACTCAAATGAGCTGGAGCTGTTGACACAGAATTATTTGGCAGCTTTGATAGCAGAAGAAGAGAAGTCCTTGGGTTACTTGCTCACCAATAGAAAATCGTGGGGAGTTATTTATTCTGTACGAGAGCAGCAAAACAATTAAATTTTTAGTTTCCAAGAGGGGAAATAGAAAGGTCACTGTGCAAATAGTGTTTGGAATGACACAGCCACCACGGCTTAACCACTTTTCCTGTGGAATAAATAGGAATTTGGCTCTGTTTCAGCACAGTTGACTTTGGCTTACCTCTACACCCCAGCCCTGCCATTTCAGATGCCAGCTGCTAATATCCCCCAGCAAACGAGCTCGTAGCCAAGCTGCCTCTGAAACAGGAGTGAAACCCTCCCCTGTGCCCCAGATCGGGGTTTAAAAATAAATAAATGGCCAGATCCACTGCTCATCTGCTTCATTTAACGGAGCCATCTCTGGAAAACACAGCAAATTGTCTTTGATTAGGAGTGAATGGTCAGTTAGCCACGATCCAAGCCAAGATGCTGCTGCCGTGGAGAGGAGCAGGGATTCATCTGCCTGGCTAAAACCATCACATTGGGGTCAATTGTGGGGACAGAAGGGTTGCTGGATGATTTTATCCTCGGAGAAGCCACAAGGTTGTGGTGCAAGTTTGATTTCCTCGTGGCTCTAATTGGAGATGAGGTTTTCCTCCTTTTTCTTACCTTAATAAGTGTGGAGCCACTTGGAGCTGACGACGTGGTGTGTCTGATTAATCCGGGATTCAGCCGTGACATGGAATTAGTGCCACAATCCACGAGCTCTGTGGCCTGGGTCGGGTGATTAACGTGAGATTTTTGTCAGCCTGCAGTGAAAAATCTGCCTGAGCACAACTGTGGGAGATCCCACTGCTCAGGGATGGTTCTGGTTTGCAGAAGCAATTTATCATCACATTTTGCACTAATTCAGCTTGTGGACAATTGGCTGCTTGTTAAAGGCTGTGATTCCTCTCACTTCTGTGATATTCCCAAATCAAGGACCTGGGCCATTTTGTCCAAATTAATTTCCCTGCAGTTTTTCTCAGTAGTAAGAGATGTTCTTGGGGTTTTTTTCTAACTGGAATTGAGATGTTTGTGCTCAGGCCTGAGTGGTGAAATACATGCAGGTGACTGGTCCTGGTGGAGCTCTGGGAGCAGCAGCACTGACTTCTGTCAGCACAGGTTGCCCAGAGAAGCTGTGGCTGCCCCATCCCTGGAAGTGGGCATCAGATGAATTTTAGAGGTGAGGTTTGTTGAAATTCGATTTCTCCCTTGGTTTTCCTCTCCCAACCTTCTGCCCTGAGCACAAAAAAATCCCTTGGCTGAGAAGTTTTTATAGTTGCACCGAGACGTCTACAACAGTTTCTCCTAAAATATTCAGGCTGAGTCACTGGTGTGAAGGGAGAGGGAGCTTGGTCTGGGAGCTGCCGACACGGATGAGCCGAACGCCTCCAGCATCGCACCTGGGACCTGTCAGAGGGGTGAAAACTGGGATCAAATCAGCTCCTGGGAGGCTCTGGAGCACTCCAGGCCGTCTGCCCCCAGAGCTGCCGTGTCCTGGTGTGGTTTCCCACCACTGATGTTCCTCCTACCATTTCCTTTTCCTGAATCCGGGTGGTTATAATCCTGCCACCCTTCTCCTTCTTATTTTTACCTCCATTCTCAGTGGGAGTTTTTCCTTTTGAACAGCTTTGCTTTCAGTTTACCAACTCTGTGCTTTCCTTTCAGTTTACCAGCTCTGTGCTTTCCTGTAGAAAATTGCAAATAGGTTCTTCCAGCTGCTTTATTCCTACCCCAAGTTCATTTCTTTCCTGCACTGCGTTGGGAGAGGATGAGGAAAATGCTTTCCAGGAGCAGGCTGTTGGTTCAAGAAGCTCCTGGTGTTTCCCTTAGGGCTTCCTCCAGTCCAGAGCAAGGAAAACAAATTAAAACCCAGGCAGTGGAACCCAACAAAAAATTTTACAGTTGTTTTTGTGATTTATTAACTCCAAAGTAGATGGGGGGAAATTTATGGCATTGCATTTTTGTATTGCTGTAGCATCCTGCGTGCAGAATTAGGAGTAAGATTAATTCCTGTGTGATAAAGGAATAATAAACAAGAGTGAAGGCAGGCCTTGTGCCCTGGAAATGGTTTCCAGTCTCTGCTGGGTGGATACCACAGCTCTGCCTTGGACACAGTGAAACAGGATGATGGGAAAAATACTGGGAACATGTGGTTTGCTGGGTAATCACTGGCCTTCTGGAGATTTGATTTTAGTGACTCAGCAGACACTGAAAGAATTAAACCTCAGTGAAAGCTCGAGGCATTTGGCACTGCCAAGGTGGTGGTGGTTGCTCTTCCAGCAGGATTTGAAGTTTACAGTTTCAGGGTAAATTTGGGGCACAGAAAAAAAAAGGAGCATTCCATGTTTTTTCTGGCAGCCTTGGCAGCTGCCTGTGTGCAGTGACATGCACCCAGCAGTGGGGTGGAATGGGATTAGGAATGGAGAGAATTATTCCAAATGCTGAATATCTTTCGAGTGATTGTTTGTTTCCAAACCATCTCTGCTCTGCTCTGCACGGCCCTTCCAAGGGGATCAGGGGAGAACAAAACAAACCAGGGAATTTTTTGGCATCGGGAACGTTCGGGATCCGTCTCAGATGTTCTGAGCTGAGGTGTAAGAGCAGCTTTGGCGCAGCTCCAGCATTGCCCCCTCCAGGAAAGGCGCGGGAATTACCCGGCAGAGAGACATCAAATGCACAGTCAGGGCTGGATCCTGCTGCCACCAGGATTCTCCGAGAGAGAAAAACCCATTTCAGATGGTTATTTAACAGAACACTAAAATCCCCGGTAATTATGCAAGGCTCCTTTGCAGGCTGGGAGGGAGCTGCTGCTCCTCCTGCATCCCTCCTTGGGAAGGGAGTGGGGTGAGAGCCAGACCCCTGCCAGGGCACAGCCCAGAGCTCTGTGCTGGGGGCTTCACCCCCCGACCCCCAGCCAGGGCTTGGGAAGTCTCTGCTTCCCCCCCTGAACAAGGAGCAGACAAAAGGCTCCAAGATCTGATAATAGAATCTGGTTGGAACAGCTGTCTGCTGACAAGTATAATAAACTGTATTAATGGTGTCATTATTATTCCCTAATTAAAAGCTAATAACTAAGAGTTAATTGCCTTTAAAAGATGAAGCAGCACCATGGCAGGGATTTATCTCTGTTTTTCTTTGCTTGCCTGGCTGTGCTGATATTTTCAGGCTAATTAATTGAATCAAATCTTACTGAAAACTAATAATCTCTCTGTGTCAATTCAACCAATTGAATTAAAAGGTGTTTGCTGTGTGCTGGGCTTGAAAAAATATATATGTGTGTGTGTGTTCTTTGCAGGTTGTCACCTCAGGTGACAATGGTCAGCGAGGCAAAGACCTTGGTGGGGAAAATGTTTTTGTGGGGAAAATGTTTTTGTGAGGAAAAGTTTCTCCTGATGTTTAGAGGAGGGAAATGGAACTTCAAACTGCCAGAGGGCAGGGTTAGATGGGATGTTGGGAAGGAATTCTTCCAAAAAATAACACCTCAGCATCCCCTTCACAAGCTCCTGACAGTCGTGTGATGTTAATTGAAAGGAACCAAATGTTCTCTTTGGAAGTTCACTTTATCAGTGTTAATCTTCTGTGTGAAGTAAATTTTATTAAAGTTCCCCGAAGAGCAAACTGTAAATTCATTAGTGCCCCTTTTGGACTGCACCTTCCCTCATTTTGGGTAAAAAGGAGATTAGAAGTCATCTGGGCTCCGTGATAATTAAAAAGAAGATGCTCAAACATAATTCTTAATTAAACAGTAATGAGATAAGAACTTGTGTAGTCTGCTTTTGGTGTGTTGGAAAGATGCAGAGGTTCCCATTGTAATTATGTGATTTATGATCTTTCACACAAAGATGTAATTAGTTTTTTCTCCCCCCCCTCCTTTTTAAAATTTAAACATTATTTAGATAAAAAATTAAGCAGCAATTTGAATCTGCTTTTCCTGGGGGAATAGTAATTTGGTTTGATTTATCTTTGGGTTTCAATCTAAAAATATCCTTTGTAGCTAAAAGGAGATAGCCTAAAATACAACCCCCTCCTGCAAGTCCAAGAGGTCTGAGGAGAGGGAGGTGGGAGTTGGGTGTGATGAGATGGGGGTGGGAGATGGGCAGTGAGACTTTGGAGGCCAAGAAGTTGTGAAAATGCTTCTTCCTGCTCAAAAAAGTGAAATTTGTGTTCCCAGATGACACCTGTGGGAAGTTCCCCCCTCTGACACCCTCCTGCCTCGTAAGTTGGACCCGTGGATGGGGGATTTGGTTGAAGCCCTGTCTCTGGTACAAAGAAGGGATTCCTCCTGTGCTGCCCCACGGGATGAGCCACAAGGTGCCACATCCACTTGGCAGTGGCACAGATGGTTCATACTCTGCCCTTTCCAGCTCAACCTGGCAGAGCAGAACTGCTGGCACCAAGGTCCCTCCTCCCAGCACCTCACTCACCCTGGGGGGGACAGGGACAGCACAGATGTCCCTCCTGTCCTCACAAACAGCACAACGTCCCCACCTGCCAGACAAACAACCTGGAAGTGCTGGAGTTGCATAAAGTTGAGCAGCATCTCCTGAATGTGGCAGCCTCCAGAGCTGAGGGCAGTTTTCATTTTGGAAAAGCAAAAAAACCCCTCTTTGGAATATTATTCTTAAACATTTTTGGAATACTGTTCTTTAACATTTTTAAGCTCCTTTCTCTGCTGGGGCAGCTGGAGCAGATTTTCTCTTTGCAGAGAGGAGCAGCAGTTCCACCCAACTGCTGCTGCCCCAACCACACACACCTGATGCCACTCTGCAGGACCCAGGGTCCTGATCATCTCTAGTCCTGCTCTGCTCCATCCTGCCTGTGCCTATCCCGGGATATCCATGGCAGGAGCCTGGAGTCACCCAGAGGCTTTGCTTTCCCTGTGGATGGAGATTGGCTGGTGCAGGACAAGGTCAGTGGTGTTTGTGCTGTGAGATGGAATGGCTTCCAACTGATGGAGGGCAGGGTTAGATGGGATATTGGGAAAAAATTCTTCCCTGTGAGGGTGGGGAGGCCCTGGCACAGGTTGCCCAGAGAAGCTGTGGCTGCCCCATCCCTGGAAGTGTCCAAGGCCAGGTTGGAGCAACCTGGGCCGGTGGAAGGTGTCCCTGCCCATGGCAGGGGGTGGAACTGGATGGATTTAAGGTTTCTTCCAACCCAAACCATCAGTGATTCCCTGTGGCTGATCCACAGCTACAGGCACTACTGGCTTCTTAGCAACAGCCCTCCCAGCTTGTTCTGCTTTGATGTTATTCCCTTGTCCCTCCTCCAAGACATTTTTGCTTTCCCACTGTTTGTCCCCCTGGTGCAGGAGGGCTGGGGGTTGAAATATCAGTGTCTCAGCCCCCCAAATCCATGTTGTTTGCTGGTGTGAAGGGGGTTTGGAGGTTTGGAAAAGCTGATGTAGCTCCAGGTCTGTTCCAGAGCTGTGGTGACCACTGGCATCAGGGAGACCCCCAACACCCCCCAGGCAGACTCAGGTCCCCTCTCCTGCTGCTAGTGACTCACTGGCACCATTTCTCTGAAGGCATCTTCAGCATCTCCTCCCCAGCCTCTAAAAATATCCCGTGGCCAATATCTGCAGGGCCCAAGGTGGCTTTTTTTAAATTCATTTCCCTTTTTTTTTGTCCTTTTCATTGTATTTCTGGCTGTGTGATTCAGAGGGGTACTGCTGCTGCTCGGGCTGTGGGAAGGGTTTGCACCTCACCCCCGAGGCAAATGCTCCAGCAGCTCATTCCATTGTGTGTTTTGGAGGAAGTGAAGAGATGGATGTGCTCTATACCCAAACTGCACCATCCTTCCTCCCCCACATTTTGGGAGAATACATATAAATCTCTGCTGTGTCCCCTTCTGTTTGTTAAATATAACAGTATGGAAAATGTTACTTCGGTTTTATCTATTTTAAACTGATTGTGTGGATTAACAACCCAAGCAGAAGGTTTCTGCTGCTGTTCAACGTTTATATTCTTAAAAGAATATAAAAATATATCTATTGAATGGATGTGGGTTGTTCTTTGTTCACAGCAATACCAGTTTGCCATCCCCATCCTGCCATGGGCTGCCAGTTATCCCTCTGGGAAGTGCCTGGGGCTCTCCCAGCCAGGAGATGGGAGAAGGGCCTGGTGGAGTGGAACCTGAATTAGGGACGTTTAGCAATTTCCTGAACAACACCTTACATGCAGCTCAGGCAGAATGTTATGTATTTAAAGAAAAGAGATTTTTTTTTCTTTTTTTTTTTAAATCATTTGGACACTTTTTTCTTTTTTTTTTTTTTTTTTTTTTTTAGAGGGGTTTATTATCCTCAGTAAGCCTGGGATAAGCCCCTTGTGTAACCCATTAATCTGGGATTGCCATCTGCATGTGTGTGTGTGCCCGTATGGATGCAGGGACGCAGATGGAGGGAGCCCAAACTCCCTTAATCAGGAATTCCCCCCTTTGATGACTGCAGGGAATTGTGTGTGTCAGGAATTCCCCCCTTTAATGACTGCAGGGATTGTGTGTGTCGGTGTTTCAGGAGATAAAGGTGGGACAAAATCATGACATCAGGCTCTGATCTCTGGGCACACTGCAAAGGGTTCTGGTGTTCCCACCCCACAGATGGATGGATGGATAAGTGGACAATGGAAAAATAGGGAGATTGAAGATGGGTTGGGATGAATGCATTAAATGGTTGGAGAGAGAGTGGTGTTATTAAAAAGCTGCTGTTTAAGCTTCAGCCACGTTCCCAGGTCCTTCCACCCCCTGCCACGGGCAGGGACACCTCCCACTATCCCAGGGTGCTCCAACCTGGCCTTGGGCACTTCCAGGGATGGGGCAGCCACAGCTTCCCTGGGCACCCTGTGCCAGTGGGATTGGTGTTTCCCAGGGCTCCCTCTGGGCTGGGGGGTCATTTGGCCTCATGGAAGAGCAGGAGCTGCCCTGTGGATCTGGGATGGCTCCGGCTGTGCCCAGAGTTGGTGTTGGATGGGCTGAGGGTGGTGCCAAGAGCAGGAGGGGGGGGAGCAGCTGATGGCAGGAAAGTGGAAGCCAGGGTGGGCTTTTCCTTCAGACCCTGGTGAGGTGTCTGCAGGGTGGCAGCTCTTGGCTCTTGGGCTGTGGCATCCATTGTGCTCCAAGGTGGGATTTGCTCCTGAGAGGAGGGAGATGTGCAGGTGTGGGAGCAGTGGAGGGGCTGTGGCGTCTCAGGTGACGCTGCAATGGAAGTGACTGAACTTGTGGTTTCCTCCTTAGGAAATCTGGGAGCAGGTTCCCTGTATCCCTTTCCCGGTGGATGAACTTGTAGCAGTCGTAAGACAATTTTCTCAGTGCCTCTGAGGGTATTTACTTTTTCCATTTCGGTTCTACATCTGTTCACTTACCGACTTGGAATTTGCAACCATCTTATTTAGGAGGAGGAATTGATTTCTCGGTCTCTTACTGCTGCTCTTGGTATAATTAAAGCATATTGCAACGTGAGGAATTTCTCCTGGCCCGGGAACTGCTTTGCCACTTGGGTAATTCTGTAAACCAAGAAAAGCTTTTCCTTTTCCTCTGGAATGTAAATTACGGTTCCAGCTATTTTAAAAGCCTTTGTTCTGCTGCAGGGGACTGAGGGGCTCCTGGTTTAGGGCTGTGCAGAGGCCTGGGGGCTTTTGCAAATCAATCCCTCAGGGATTTGGCATCCAGGCTGCTGCAAATTTGGACTGAGGCACAAACTGCTTTTGCCCAGTGTGGTGTAAAAGGGGAACTGGGACAAGCCTGTTCCTTCTGAGCCCCTGGCAAGGGCTCTCTGCTGCTCTGAGCTTTATGGGGCAGCCCCAGGGTGGCTGTGGGGGTCTGGATGACCCTCACTGGATGATCCCTGGTGGGATGGCCCGTGGCAGGTGGAGGGATGGACGTGCAGGGTCTCTGCTGGCTGGGGAGGAGGTGGCCAGGCTGGAGTGGGCAGGGTGGGGTTACCCCGTGCCAGGACATGGTCTGGGGGCTGCAGGTGGCACTGACAAGGGGGACTTGGGGCTTGGTGGCCTTTCAGCAGCTGCACTTGAGCAGAGTCATTGAGGATTGACCTCTGGATGTACCCAAGGTTATGTTAAAGGGAGAGGAGAGAGGGAAGGGCTTAAGGAGACATTTATTAAACTGTGAGAGGAATCCCTGCAGCATTTGCACAGAAATGGTGCCAGGGATGCTGTGGGATCCCCCAGGTGCTGGAGAGGCCTGTGAGGGTGATACAAGTGCTGCCCTGGAGATGGGACCAGCACTGACCAGGGCTGGGGACAGCTCTGAAGCCTACCAGGGATGCTCCTGCCTGAATCCCCTTCTGTGGGATGCTGCTCCTTGGAGCAAGCACTGAGATAAGCCCTGGACACTCCCTAAGGAAAACCAGCACTGTGGGCTGTTCTGGAGGGGTGGGTTTGGCTCAGTTCTCAGTCTCCTCATCTTTAATAACAGAAGGCTCCAAGATTCCCATGTAAAACCGCTGTCCCTGCCTTAACCCCTCTCCTCTGGCAGGAATCGTGCCCGTGTAGATCCAGAGGCCTTGTGACAACCCTTTTCTATAAAAATATTACCTGCAATGATTTAGTCCTTCCACCCCTGCTCACATCTCTAATAAACTCGCTGTCAAAGCTGTCAGAGCTCGTGTGAGAGAAAGAGAAGGGAGAGACAGAGAGAGTGAAAAAAACCCCTGGGATCAATGAGGAACAAGAGCCTCCCCTCCCACCCTGCTGAAAACGGGCATTAATGGGCCATCACTTAGTGGTTAATTAAAATGAAAGTCAGCCACTTGCCAGCTTTCAGGCTGGTGCTGTCTGGCACAGGGAGCCCTGGAATACTGAGCTTGGAGCAACAACTCCTGTTTCATGTGCTCCTTGCAGCCGGGTTGGGCACCAGGGTGGGCAGTTGGGGTGAACCAGGCACATCCCAGAGCCTGGAATCATCCCTGTTATCATCCCTCTTCTCATTCATTAATCACAGCTCCAGCACGTTGGGCTGTCACATCCATAAAGCACAACTGGGATGTAATTCCAGCAGCTTCTTTCACCAGTAAGAGGCTGCAGCACTGAGACTGTTCCATGGGGATTTTTTCCATGTGTCTGTGGTGCCTCCAAGGCTGAGGGTGTCCTGGTCTTCAGCAGGGACAGAGCATCAAACCTGCTCTTGCCTGGTGTGATCAAACAAAGCTGGGAAGAGCTTTGTGGGATGAATTACACGGAGCTGAGCCAAAGGAGCAAGTGTTCCAGTGAGGAGGGTTTGTGGAGCTGAGGTCAGGTCACAGCAGGTTCCCTCTTACCCCTCTTTGCCCTTGGGAGCTTGTTTGTGGTCTCTGCTCTTGGTTTACCATCCTTTTGGCTTCGCTGCTGGAATCTTTAGGGATGTAAAAGTGCAAAGAGTGGCACAGTTTGGTCCTGATGGTTTCAGTCAGCCCCTGAGTGATGCGACCTGTGTTTCCCACTTTGGTTCCCTGGGGTCCATCCAGACCAGCTGCAGGGAACCACAGAGGTGTTCACTGGCCATGAGCATCTCTGGTCCCTTCCTTGTCACTGGGGGTGTGGGTTTTTCTGTGCCAGAATCTCTCTCTGGAGCATCCCTATGTGTCCATCATCTGGGGATGGAGGGCCCTTCTGCCTCTTTCCTCCCCCAAGCTCTTCCTCATCTCGTGGTGTGAGAGGAGGAGGGAGCCAGGTTTGTTAATGGTGCCACAGGCTCTGCTGGAATTTCTGCTCGTGGGTTTTACATTTGCAAGGAGAGATGCAAAGGAAACCAGGAGGCAAAGATGGGAATGGGATCTTCCCAGCAATGCTGCTTCTGTTCCTCGACCTTCTGAGAGGAGCTGCTGCAGGACCATCCCAGCTGCAGGGCCAAGGTGGGCTCAGTGTTGCTGTAAGTCTGAGTGACCCTCACCCCTTCAACGAGATTTCATTCTATATTTGCTTCCCTAACTGGCTTCCTGTGGTGTTGGTTGGGTTTTTCTGAGAGATTTACTTAGTTCCCAGCTGTTGTTCCAATTCTCTTTGTCACTCACCTTCCTGTGCTCCGTGTGGAATTTATTTCAGTTCCGTGAGGGTTTTGCATCTCAACCCGGGGGATGGTCACGCCAGCTCAGAAAAGGATGGAACCAAAATAAGAGCCTGGAGAGCAATGATGGGAGCAATTAACGTCACAGAGGGACAGGAATAGCATTGCTGGGAGTGCAGGGGAGCAGGTAGGGAGGGAAGGAGGGAGGGGGAGGAACAGAGCTTAGCAGAAAAATCAGTTTTTCCTTTCTGTTCTTCAGTGAGAACAGAAAGTGAGCATCAAAAATCACCCCCTGGAAGGCTGGGGAGAGGTGTCTGTCCTGTGTCGTGTGGCTGAGCCGTGGAGCCACTCGTGCTACAAATTATCTGAGTCCAGATTATGAATTTTCAAACCTCATTACTATTCCCATGACTGCCTGGAGGGAGGCAGGTACACGAGCCATGGTAATAAACCAGGAGATTTCTGGGGTTTATTCCCTTCTCCTTTTTTCCTGAGCCATCAGGGTGGTTGCTGTTTGATGTTTGGTTGGCTCCCTCTCCCTGCTCCATCTCTCCCATGGGGTAACAAGGTTTGGGACGTGAGGCAGTTCCCTGGGGTCTCAGCTCACCCCGTTGCTCATCAGGTTCTGGGCGAACTCGCTAATTAATCTTTTGTTCTTTTCTTTAAGCCTGATTCAAACTGCTGCTGGTGGTGTCAGTGTAGCAGGGAGAGGGTGGCTGTGCTGGTCCAGCCCAGCTGTGGGAGGGAGGGAGGGAGGAATCCCTGATGCAGAACAATTCCATCATCCTCCAAAGCGCTGTGTCCTCGCCAGACTCTCCTGCTGTGCTCCCCTCTGGCATAAGGTGGGTGAGGTGGGAAGCTCAGGCTGGGCTCATCCTACCTGTGAGGAGGAGCCATGGCTGGCACAGACCTGGGAAACTCTGGGGCTTGGCTTAGCCAGGTCTGACTCAGTGGGACGAGAGGTTTTCAGCAGCTCATAGAATCCCAGAATGGTTTGGGTCAGAAGGGACCTTGAAGACCATCCAGTGCCACCCCCTGCCACGGGCAGGGACACCTTCCTCTAGCCCAGGTTGCTCCAAGCCCTGTTCGACCTGGCCTTGGACACTTCCAGGGATGGGGCAGCCACAGCTTCTCTGGGCAACCCGTGCCAGGCTGTCACTGAGATGGAGCTCAGCCTTCTGCTTTTGGCATCCCCACCCTGTTGCTCTGCAGGTGATGGACGGGCTTTTCCAGGGATCTGCCTTCTCCTCCTGGACTATCTCAGTGCAGGCATGGGAACCTCCCTCGGCTGTGCCATGACCCTCACATGGAACCATTTGCTTTCCCTGGCTCCTGCTCTGAGGGAGGCTCTTTATCCACTGAGGATTCTCCCACTCCTTGGCTGTAGCTCAGAGCCACCATCCCGAGCCAGGATGGCACCTGGACTGTGGCTCTGCACCCTTGTCCCCCCCGGGCTCCAGCCTGAGCAGGGACAGGGGTGCTGAGCTTTGTGCCACACGAGGGAAACACTGTGAAGGCAGCAGAGACAAAACCTTTAACAAAGGTTAAAACCTCCAGGTAGGCAGAACCCTTCTGGTCCTGGCTGCACTCCCACACACATCCATCACCAAACCAGCAGCAAACTGGTGCCTGTGCCTCTGCACTGTTTGGCCCAAAGCTCCCAGATGAGCCTGTTTCTTTGCAGCCACATGTTTGGCTCGTACAGGGGCCTATTTTTAGCAGGAGCATAAGCAGAGCAGAGGGAGAGCAACCTGTTACCTGGCCCTGGGCAGCAGCAGGGAGGATTCCAGAGTGCTTGGGTTGCACAGAGCAGCTGCTTCACTCCCTGCCCGCTCCCCCCAACACACGGGGCTGCAGCCAGACCTTCAGACAATCTTCCTTTAATACAAAGTCAATATATCTACATACACCGTGGTATGAAAACCACTTTACTGTTTCAGTTTGAAATAACAGTGTGAAAGCAACAGCACTTTGCTCTCATACAAAGAAAAAAACCTCCCCCCCTCCCCCAAACTTGTCCAGTAAGATTTTGCTGCAACATACTTAGAAATTTGGGCAACTTTCACACAAATAAGTAAAATCTCGAAGAAGCCTTTCAGTCGGTTCTTTTTTTTTTCTTTTTCTTTTTTTTTTTTTGGGTTAAAGACAGGAAATGGGTTGTGTGGGGGTTTCTGGGCAGCACTTGATGGCCATGATTACCCCTTCTATAAAAATAAAAAAAAAAAAAAGGGAAAAGTCAGAGGCAAGCAGAGCTCGAGGCAGTGTGTGTTTTCCCAGAAATCCTGTCCTCTGTGCAGGAAAACTCCTGGAAGAGCATTTCAGCTACACCCAGCACACAGACAGAGACCTGGGCAACACACCTGGGATGTTAAAGCCCCTGATGGGTGTCAAGGCTCCAAAAGAAACTCTCACCAGTCCCCATAAAGCCACTGGTGCTGTTGAATCTCCCAGTTCACCCCTGGCCCTGTGTGGCCACAGCTGAAGGGGAGGGAATTGGCACTGCCACCACCTCCACACCTGCTGCTCTCCCACCCTTCCCTGGGATATGTCTGTGACTGGAAACAAAAGAACCCATAAAAATACAAAAAAAAAATCCAGAAAGGACATTTTGTTCTTACATGAGCAAGTTAAACCTTTTAAATGGTAGAAAAGCAATATGTAGAAGTAGCAATTTGCACTGCATTTTTTATATATCACAGCCATTACACGTAACATTTCTACAGTGAAAAAATAGACTGTCTTTGAACATAATATGAACAAATAAGCAAATTTTTTCTTTTAAATTCATTGACTGATATTCTTTGTCTTTTTTTAAAAAAAAAAAAAAAGGAAAAAATACACTATTTAAAAAAAAAAAAGGTAATGTCACTTGTTACAGTTACATCGATACTTTAAAGAAAGCCACTCACAGTATTTGCCATTGGATGCACCTTCCTGGATCTTTCCCAGTTCTTTTACAGCTGGGGCACGTTGGGAGCTGTGCCAGGGGATGTGTGGGACTGGGAGCATGGTGGGAGCTGTGCCAAGGTGGGACTGGGAGCTGTGACGTGGTACTGGGATAGTCCTGAGAGTAGCTCCACATGGCTCCCAGAGGTGAGGGGCTGGCAGCAAGAACCACTTGGATACTGGAAATAAATTTACTGGAAATAAACTCCTTTAAGGGTGTTTCTGGGGCTCCTGGCAGGGAGATGCTCCCAGAGCAGGGACTGAGGGGGAGGGCACAGCTGCTCACAGCAGGAATGGTGGGGGTGTGAATGTGCAAAGAGCCTGGGGAAGGGGCTGCCTTTCTTCCTGGGGTGTCCCACCCTGCTCCAAGGAAAGCCAGATGTGCTGGAAAGGGGACCAGAGCCAGCAGTCAGTGACCCCAGCCCAGGTCCCACCACTGCACCAGGGGAGGGGGCCACCCCACACAGCCAGCTCTGGGGTTTGATACTTCTCCTTCTCTTTCTCTATCCTTTTAAATATCCTAAAAAATAAAATTTTGGAATTAGAAGAAATGAGGAATGTTCCAAGTATTCAAAATGTGAGCTATAAAACCTCTGGCGTGGCAGGGGCATTCCGTGGGTGCTGTTTGCAAGGTGCCTGCAAGCCCAGAATCCTCCCAGTGCTGATGCTGAGGTTATTAAGACTCCAGCTAGAAGAACTCCTGACCCTAAGTTTGCCCAAGTGTTGAGATTTAAGTTCCTTTTCTTTCACAGAACACCTTCAATTCTGCAAGTGACTTCCTTTAAAGACTGCCAACTATATTAGTAAATAAACTGAACTCTAATGATGTAACCAAAGTCGGTTTGTTTTGTTGTTTTTTTTTTTCCTTCCCTTCTCCAGCAGAAACGTTTCCCAAGGCGTGTTTTTTTTAGCTTTTGGATCTGTTTTCACCACGTCCACACGTCCTCCACAGCGAACACCACTTGAGGTAACAAGAGCAGTTCACCACTTCAGGCAGCCCCTCAAGCACCTCCCGAGCTGCCTCTGGGCGGGCCAGGTTACACCATGGAGTTCCCGAAGGGGTGTTCCTTCCAATCCTCCCCCCTGCTCCCCGATGCATTGTCCAGATGAAAAGGTACTTCTTCTGAGTCAGTTTTGTAAGTTCAAGCGCTCCTCCTGGGTCAGAAGAGGCCTTCCAGGACTGAAGTGGTTGGTAGAGTCTGCACAACGATGGCTTTTTATGTTGCATAGTGATCAAAACTTCCCAGATACTCCAGAGCTGCCTGGTAACAGAACTGGTATTCATCCTGCCAAGAGCAAAGAGAACCAGTTTCAGAGGTGGGAAACGGCTCCTTGGGATCCCTGTCCTGCTTTCCAGACAGCACAAAGCTGAGCAGGAACCTCCCTGATTCTCCTGGGAGAGGAAAGCCCAGCCCAGCCCTTCCCTTTCTGTCCGAGTCTCTCAGGCACCAAACATCTCCCCACAGCCAGGGTGGGCTGTGCTTGGGGGCAGGTGAGTCCCCCCACACCCCAGAGGTGGGGATGAGATAAGAACAGAGGCTGCCAGATTGGGAGGAAATCTTTAAGAGGCTTCACAGCAATGGGAATTTGTATTTATTTACTTATTTCCTATCAAATCAGGAGCTGTTTGGTAACAGTGGACGGGGCTTGGAACAACGTGGTCCAGGGGAAGGTGTCCCTGCACACGGGATGGGCTTTGAGGTCCCTCCCAACCCAAGCCAAGCCATTCCATGATTCCAAAGGCAGGAAGCACCCTGGGCTGGGCCAGGGCAGGGTCCCCACCCTGCTCACCTCTGTTTGCACCATCGCAGGTCGTTGTGTTCGCAGCATCTTTACAGTCTGGAAAATATCTACAACCCCCTCGTAGCGCATCCGCTCCAGGACGATGCTCAGGGTGATGAACACTCCGGTCCTGCCCACGCCAGCGCTGCAGGAAGGGCAGGAAAAAACCCAGGGAATTGGATGTTACAATGTTCAAATGCTCCTGTAAACCCCGAGCTTGGGGGACAGTTCAGCTGTGCCTTGGGAACGTGTTGGAAGTGGAGGGTCAGTCCTCCAGGATGAATACCCAGAAATAGCCAGAGTTTGACCCAAAAAAATGTTTGAGAAAGTGAAATAATAAAAAAAAAAAATTAAAAGCTTTGGGTAGTGGTAAACAGCGTTCAGTGGGAATATTATTACTAACATGTAACATTAAAATTAAATATTTTGAAGAACAGATAGTCCTCTCCCACCCATGGGTAGGGAGGTACAAAATTCTTGCTGTCAGTAATTATTAGTGGTGCAGAACTGGGCTGAAAGTGGTAAAAATATTTCTAATTTTGCAGGTTAAATATTATATATGTTACATACATAACACTAAAGTTCCCATCTCCTCCAGAGTATCAGCATTTCATACCTCTCCTCTATATATAAAGGTTCAAAAGCCTTGTGGGCAGTGCCCAGGGCAGAAGGGAAATGAATCTGGGTAGCAGAAGCAAGTGTTTGGCACTGACACCCCTGAGAAATCTGCCTGCAAGGATGGGGTGGGAAAGGGGGGGGGAGATATCTGGATTTTAATTCCTTTTGCATCCCCAGATGAACGAGGTGTTCCCATTTGCACCTGCCTACCTGCAGTGGACAGAGATGGGGCCATCCTGGCCAAACTGCTCCTTGGTCTTGTGTACCTGTCCAATGAAGTCAATAAAACCTTCTCCTGATTTTGGCACACCTTGTTCTGGCCAGTCAGTGAACTGGAACTGCCGAACAGTCCGTGACTGACCGTCCTGGGGGAGAAAACAGGAAGAGTTTTAAAACATCCTGGAGTTGGGAGAACAAATGGAAAAGGCAAAAAAAAAAAAAAATATAAAAATTCCTTGCTAGTTTGTTAAAGGGCACAAGAAGTTGAGCCAAGTCTGTGTTCTGGGCAAGTGCCCCCGTATTTATTATCCAGATCCACCATGATGAAGCTGCTTATGTTGCAGTTGACATTCCCAGAGTCAGCCTGTCAGCACAGATCCATATCCTGGCAGGTGCTGAAAGCTCTGACCACTGCAGACAGCACAGATGGAGTCTTCAGCGAGGGAACATTCAAGGTGAGGTGATGGCCTCTCTATCAATCTTCACAAAGCGTTGCCACAGTGTCAGAATTACAGCTGACAGGAAGATAAATCTTGTTCTACGAGGACTGATGAGGCATCCTCCTTCTCAACCTTGCAAATTGAATTATCTGGTTCTGGAATACTCTTGACAACCTCAAAAGCAACGACTCTGCTTGTGAGAGGGAGGGTTACATTTGCTAAACAAATTTGAGGAGGTATTGAAATGTTCCTTTGGATGAGAAATCCGACAGCGAATCGAAGATTATTGGAGTGAATGTGTTCCTTTGAACATGAGTGACAGCCAGACAAGAGCACATTTTCTGTAGGGTGCAGAGAATCCTTTGCAAGGTTTTTATTAGTTTTTTGGGGGAAATATTTTCTGCTTTCATCTCAAGCAAACCCAAAAGCCAGGCACGCCTCTAACAAAGTGACTCACGACTGTGGGAGAGCTTAGAAACTACTTTCAATTTGTGAGAACAAATAGTCAAGCACAATCTGTATGTGTGTGTGTGTGTGTGTGTTCTGTTCCTCATCACAGCTGAGCTCTCGGGCACACAGTGGGATTCTGGGGGTTGTCACAGGGTCACTGAGGTTGGAAAAGACCTCCAAGGTCATCGAGTCCAAGTTGTGACCAATCCCCACCTTGTCCCCCAGCCCAGAGCACTCAGTGCCACCTCCAGTCCTTCCTTGGACACCTCCAGGGATGGAGACTCCACCACTGCCTGGGCAGCCCCTTCCAGTGCCTGACCACTCTTTCCATGAAGAAATTCCTCCTGATGTCCAACCTGAGCCTCCCCTGGTGCAGCTTGAGGCTGTTTTCCTTTCATCCTGCCACTGGTTCCCTGGGAAAAGAGGCTGACCCCCACCTTGTGCTGTGCAGGGCCAGGAGTTGGATTCCATGATCCTTGTGGGTCCCTTCCAACCAGGATATTCCATAAGTTCTCCTCCCTTGATAATCCCAGACTTTCCCAGGGGAAAGCGTTTTCACCTCAGCCTTTCTTTAAGGAGTCAAACCCACCAAACCCTGTGTTCTGTGCCAGCCCCCTCCCGCACTGCAGGGGTTCAGACTGCTCCCTCCAGGCACTCACCCTGGCATCCGTGACCTTGAATTCCCGCAGGATGTACTGGGGCATGTTGTACTCTGCCATGGGATCCACGACGAAGTACTGGTACCGTGCCGAGCGCTCCGCGGGCCAGTACTGATGGCACTTTTCCTGCCCGGGGCCAAGACAGGTCCCTGTTAGTCCCTGTCCTGCAGGACTGTCCCCAACCCTGCCCCCCCCCGGCCCCCACTCACCCGCCCCATCTCGCGAAGCTTCGTCAGCATCACTACGATGGTGGAGTTGTTTTCCCACAGCATCCGCCAGAAATCCTCGGTGGTCTCTGCCAGCGGCCCCTGGGTGGCAATGTAGGCCTTCTGCTGCCTGGGGGGAGAGCCCAGAGCAAGGAGAGGGTCAAGGGACGGCAGAACTGCCCGGGCAGGAGCTTTGGGAAACGCATGGAAAGGCTGGGCAAGAACTGGAACAGCGCGAGGTCGGAAGGGCTGTGGGTGTCTTTGGTGCTGATGGTCAAAAAAAAAAGAGCCAGTGGTGAAGCTTTCCCTAAATATCATTTCCAAGGGGTAAATTGAGCTCACTCCACCATGGTGCCCTACAAGGAAGAAGGTGTAACATGCTTGATTCTGGATTCCTGGAACTGGGAACTGGAGAGGTTGTGGAAGAACCAGAACTAGCAAGGAGGTTCCTGGAACTAGGAACTGGAGGGGTTCCTCCCCTGAAACGGGAGAGGTTGTGGACTCCCCATCCCTGGAAGTGTTCAAGGCCAGGTTGGACAGGGCTTGGAGCAACCTGGGATAGTGGAAGGTGTCCCTGCCCATGGCAGGGGGTAAAACAGGATGATCTTTAAGGTCTCTTCCAACCCAAACCATTCTGGGATTGATTCCATGAACTAGAATCCATGTTTTCTGGGCCTGAAGAGCATCAAGAATCCAATCACCAGGCACGGAGCTGCCCTAGCCCTGGTGCCACAGCCTGGGCCAGCACGTGAGGGAACCTGCACATGGGGTTGCTTTGTTGCCTCAGTTTGGGCTCCAAACCCAGCCCTGGAGGGCTGGAGCACAGGGCTGTGCTGCCTGGGGGAAGCTCTCAGCATTGCCACGGCCCCAGATCACAAACGTAATGAAAAGACTGATCCACACTTAGAAACCTCCCAGAAGCAAAACCCACCCCTCGCTGCCACTCTGTGTTTAGGACCTGCAGCTGGAGAAGGGCTGGGTTGCTTCAGGGGATCAGTAATTTAAGACCACAGGGGGGTAAAAAGCTGGATCAGCAGGCTGGATTTGGAGGGGGGGTGTGGGAATTTACCTGTGGCACTGCACTGCTGTGATGACACAGAACAGCCCCAGTGTTAAACCCCAGCGCAGCCCCATCCCAAGGGCTCAGACAGCCCCTCAGGGGACACCCCCGGGGCAGGAGGTACCTGTAGCCGTCGATGAAGCTGGCGTTGATGTAGTCGGAGCCCTCCACGCCCCGGATGGGCTGCAGGCACACCCGGGTGGTCTCGTAGGGCATGATGTTCACAAGGCGGTTCTTGAACTTGTTGCAGGGGAGGTTGGCGCTGATGAAGCGGGAGGTGTGGGCTTTGGAGTTGGCCAGGCGCTGAGGGCACAGAGAGCACAACCACCCCCTCAGCCTCGCTCTTCTCCTGACCCCTCTGCCAGCCCTCTGAATTGCCCCTCCCTGTTCCACCACCTCTTGTGGTTTGTTTTTTTTTGGGGGGGGCGTGAGGACGGAGTCTGAGCCCTTTCCCTCAAGCGAAACTTTTAGAATAATAATAAAAAACCCAACCGGTTAAAAAAACACAATTTAAGAGGGAGCAAATTCAATCTGGATTGGAAATGACCAGAGGAGCCTCCGGCAGCGACAGGCAGGTCTCCCCCGGGAACTGCAGCAGCTCAGCTCAGAAAAGTAATTACCTCTAACATGGAACCAGAAAGTTCCCATCAGCCCCATAAAGGCTCCGTGTCTGCTCTGCCTGAGCGCCAGTGAGGAATCCTGAGCCCTCCCCAGCCACTGCTGCTCCCACCCAGCACCCCTTACCTTGAACTCCAGCTCCATGCCCGTCACGTGCTCCCTGGCTTCGATCTGGGCCAGTTTCTGGATGTAGCTGTAGAGATTCCGAGCGGGGACCTCGGTGTTGCCGCAGGCGACGGCCTCGAGCAAGGCATCGTGGATGAAGCTGTACTGGTCCTCCGTCTGCACCATGTAGTTGCGCTGGGACCTCATGAGAGTGACGTGCCCGTAAATGTCCACTGTCTTCTCATGTTTGATCCTCTCCAGCATGGCATCGATCACGATGAAGCAGCCGGTACGCCCGACGCCCGCGCTGGGGACGAGAGGGGAGGGGGGAAGGGGTGGGTTATTCTGCCACTCAGAAGGTCACCCCCCCGTGAGCAAGGATCTTCCCGCTGCCACAAACGCAGGGCACAAGCAGATGCACGAGGCAGAGGGTGACCAGCAAACACACTTGGTGATCAGGAAGGAACCACAGCCCTGGCAAACAGCTGGTGATGGGCTGAGGCAAAGGAAATCCTGGCAAACCAGCCAAGAATGGTGGGGGTTTGGGGCCAGGAGTTGGACTTGACGAGCCTTCCAGCTCAGGAGATTGTATGGGTGTGGGTTCAGCCACAGGATGATTTTTGAATTAAAGGAACTTGTCGGCTGGAACTGGTGCTGGGAGTGTCCCTGCCCACTCACCTCAGCCTGCTGCTCTTGATCCAGTTTAGAAACACTGTGTTGGAGGGTTTGGAGAGGACAGTGGTGACACCAAAGTGCTGCTCTGTGTCACTCTGGTGTGTGAGCACAGTGCTACACTGGGGCCAGGAAAGCCTGCACTGGAACCTAAAACCCCATTTACCTGAGCTCTGCTTGGGCCAGTGCTGCCACACCAGCAGGGAGGGGCTGCTGGGACAGAGCAGAGGATGGAGAAGCCCCTCTGCCCCACACAGCAGCACTCGGGCTCAGCCCCAAGGAGTTTGTGACGTGCTTTGAGCAGCTCAGTTTGGCCAACACTTCCCAAACTCAGCTTTTCTGTCACCCGAGGACAAGCTGCCTCTGGTGAGGTGCCTCCTGCCCCTCCACACTGCTCTGCCCGTGTCTCCTCGTCTGTGACACCCTGGGCACACACAGCTGTGCCAGCTCGAGTCTTGAGCAAAGGGCTGGCACGATGTAAAGGCTGAAAAAGCCTCTTCAATCGCTCAGATCTCTCAGCAGCTGAGAAGGCACTGATGTGGTGACGAGTAACACACGTCACCTCTCTTCCTAAACGTTTTTGTGCATCGGGGTAACATCAGACCTGTGTGTAACAGCATTTGCACCCCAGCAGGGCTCAGTGCTCTGTGCCTGTGCCACTGCTAATAAAGGGCTTCCTTTTACCATTCCAGTGCTGCCCCTTTTTTCATGGAGCCTCCTTGATCTCTGTTAATTAGACTGCCTGACACCTGAACCAAGCAGGTGACTGGAGCTTTGGCAAGAATTTAGCGGCTGATCTGGGAGCTGGTTGTGAACTGACAGCTCCTCTTTATTCATTTTTGGAGGTGCACAACAATTGCTATCTGCAAGGGCAGTGATAAGTTGCCCACTCACAAAGACTGTTTGAGTGGCATCCTCTAGCAGAGGCAGGATTAGCTTCCCCAGCAGCCTGCACAGCTCAGAGCTTCCCTGAGTGCCGAGGAACCCGCAGGCTCCTCCACATCCTCCTGAGGAACACAGGGATTTATCTGCACTGAGGCTTCATTGGGTTGTAAATTGAATTAGGGAATTCTACCTGCCTTCAGCTTGGCATTATCACAGTGGCTGCAGCGCTCAGAAACCCCCTGTCAATCACTGCCAGCTCTGCCCTGGACAGCTGAGGCAGCTCTGCCTCCCCAACACCTCACACTGCTCAGAGGTCACACCTGATCCTCCTCCTTTCCCACTGTGACCTCAAACAACCCCATCACGCAGAAGCAGACACCAGTACAGCACTGGGCACCTCCCACTGCTTAACAAGATCATCAAACCCCAGAATGGTTTGGGTTGGAAGGGACCTTAAAGCTCATCCTGTTCCACCCCCTGCCCTGGGCAGGAACACTTGACACTAGACCAGGTTGCTCCAAGCCCCGTCCAACCCGGCCTTGGACACTTGATCCAGGTGGTTTGTTGCCAACTACACCCCTCACCATCTCAGGAAATGCTGTGCTCAATGGAATCCCCAGGAATCCTCCTCAGATGCTGCCTGGGAATCCTCACAGGACACTCTTGCCAGGAGCAAATCCACACCCTCCCAAACTTCTGCCTCCCTCACGGGTGGCCCCGTGCAAGTGCAGGTGAAGGGAAGGGGTACCTGCAGTGCACCACGATGGGACCAGCGTCGGGGGGGTTGCAGGTTTTCACCCGTCTCAGGAAAGCCAGGAAGGGGGTGGGATACTCGGGAACACCGTGGTCAGGCCACGCCGTGAACTGGAACTGCCGCACCTCCCGCTTCTCACTGGAGCCGTTCTGCAGGGACAGAGGAACACCAGGGGTCAGGGGGGGCACCTGTACCCCCACCCCTGCCCGTGGGGTGTGCGAGGAGTGTGCCACAGCCCACCTCCAGGGAAAAGCAGGAACAAGCTCACCTTGTGAAGGGAGAACGTTCGGACGCAGAACGTGGCCAGCTCGATGGTGTCCAGCAGCGTCACCTGGATCATCCCGTAGGTGTCCGTGCCTCGGCCTGGCCAGTACTGGTCACACTTTATCTGGAAGACAGGAGGGATGGCTCAGTGCTGGGGCAAACCCTTTGCTGCTGGGGAAGCTCAATCCCAAACTGCCCTGATGGTTACGGGTGGCAAAGGGAAGAGGAGGCGCAAGAAATGTCTTTGCAGAGCACCAGGACAGGGACAGACCCAGGAGGAAAAGCTCCCACTAAGCTAAGCACAGGCTTTGATGCCACATCAATCCCATGGACAACAGACTGGAATGATCCTGAAGATTAGAGGGAATGTACTTGGGCTTGTTAAACAAGAGAACTGATGTGAAACTTGCCACATGATTAACTCCGAGACAGAACTATGGAGCAGGCAATGGGATCTTCTCCTGGAGTTGCAAAGGAGGCTGCAGCTTTCCAGGGTGGATGGTTTGTTTTTTAAAAAGCAGTGAATCACTGAACTTTCAGGGTGCTGGCAAAGCAGGCAGAAATCCCCCACTGGCTGCACATCAAAGGGATTTGCTGTTCCCCAACTCTCCCCTCCAATCCCCCAGGATTATGACTAACCAGTCATCCCTCTCATGCATCTTACCCGTGATTTCTCCTCCAGCTTAGTCATCATAACAATAGTAGCTGAACGCTGCTCCCACACCATCCTCCAGAAGTCTCCAAAGGTCTCTGGCAGAGGCCCCTGGGTGGCAATGTAGGCGTTCTGCTTCCTGTAGCCATCGATGTAGTTGGCATTGATGTAATCACTGCCCACAATTCCTGTGTGAAACCAAGACAATCAGGGAACTGCACGGGACTTCATACAGCTGGAAACATGAAATCTTTGCAGGGATGTTGTTGGAGAGAATTCCCCTGCACAGGAGCACCTTCTTGGCTTGGTGGGTCAGGATCAGAGTTGGGAGAAACAGACTCTTGGTCGAGCTCCTGCATTGCAGGGAGACAAGTAACTCCTTGCAAAAGATATTAAAGAGATTGAATACCAAGCCTTGAAATCCTGGGCTTTCTACTGCTGCTGTGGCCAACAGGAGTAAGGTCCTGGCCCAGGGCTCCTGCTGCAATGGTCTCCAACAGGACAAACCCAAGTCCTTGTCCCAGCACGCCCCGAGCCCAGGCACCAAATGCACCTGGTCGATGACTGTGTGGTCCATAACTCAATACCAGGCAGAGAGCTACAGCTGGACAGAGCAAGGAATAAAACCAGGCTTGATTCAGACAGTGAAGGATTTGAAATTACAGGCTTTGACTCACTGTAAATTGCCCGTTGTCATTTTTAGGAGTGGGTTTTTTTTTTCCACTCGCATGAGTTACAGGCTATTGAGTTACAGCTGCTCGCCTGGGTCCTTGCTTGAGGGTTTGGGATGAGCAGGAGGCACTGCCAGAGTGAAGAGGGTGATTGGGACATGGCAGGAGAAAGCTGCTCTGAAGTTAAAATGGACCCTGGCAAGCAGTGGTGCTCAGGTTCAGCTCCAGAGAGCTGCGCCTGGCACGGAGCTGGTGGGTGGTTTGGCCCGTTCCTAATGCCAGCCGAGTGGCTGGCAAGGCTGGCAGGATCTGCTAAGCTGTGATTAACTGGGTGCAGAGCCCTTCCCTCCTGTCTCGAGGGGAGCCAAGGGTGGGGAGCAGCACCAACACAAAATTGGATGCTGCAAAAGGCATCGGTGCTGCTGGCGAGGTGCAAACCCAGGGACCGCCTGCCAGTCCTCAAGGGCACTCAGCATTTCAGCTGCTGGGAGATAGGGCTTTTGATTAAATTTCTGGAGGGTTCCCTGCCCCCATTCCCTCCCAGTCTGAAGTTTCAGGAGGGAAGGGAGGCAGGAATGTGATCAAGGCTGAGCTTCCGGAATTAGTCTCCTCTCCAGCCCCCTCGGGTCCACTCTGTGATTTAAGATGGGTGGCCATGAGCTCCTGCAATACTCTGCTGTGTGACAGGCCCAGCTTCAGAGGAGTCACACAATTAAAGCTGCTACTCCTTCCTGACCAAGCAGCCGGTGATGTTCTGCAGCCTTGATAAATCCAGATTTGAAACAAAGAAAAAGCAACAATTGATTCCTCCGGCTCCTTTCATCTTCCAGCCCTGAGCATAAAATAGAGCCCGGCAGGAAGGAGCACACCAGCCAAGGCACGTCAGAACCTCTCAGATGCTTGAAAATTCAACCTTGGCCCATCATATGTGCACCACTGGTCCCTCACAGAGCCCCTGGGCAGAGCTGGGACTGCTGCCTGCATCCAACCCCATAATCCAAGACCAGCCCAAGTGTCCTTCACTCCTACACTTGTGTTCTTCTCCTTTCCCTTGAATGACAAGGCAACTTTTTAAAGCCTCTGCCTTCCTTGGCTCATACAATATTAATCTCAGAATTAAACCAAGCCAGAACAGAGTCAACTTCACAAGGAGAAACACTTAAAGCCCTCTAATAGCAGGCCAGACTAATGCAGGTTTGTGCAGTTTTCTGGCAAGTCACTGCACTGCTGCTGCCTCAGGACCAGCTCTTCCCCTTCCCCACGTCCCTCGGAGTTGCCGTGGTAGAGGGAGGTTATTCCAACAATTCCCTGCTCACAAAGGTGCCTGAATTAACCTCTCCATTCACCAGGCAGTTACCAGGACATCCCACATCCTCTCTGCTCCGATGATCAGCTCCTGGCAATGCAAGACTGGCCTCGAACGCTTCATCCCCGCGGCGCAGCCACAGCCCGAGCCCATGAAACTCCAGCTTTATCTCAGCAGCAGCAGCCCAAGCAGGTGCCCTGTTCAGCTCCATCTCAAGCCCCTTTTATCCTGGCGTGCACCGGAGCAGCTCTGTCAAGAGCCATGAGTTGTGAAATTTAATGTAAATTTTCTGACTGCACCATCGCTCACAGAAGCGGCTCAGGAAACAATTTATGACCCACAAGGCTCACGCTAACCCCTTCTTACCCCGAGCCTTTTAGGGGCCAGGCCTGCAGCAAGAGCTGCATATCAAGTGATCTCTCTGCCCGTGCTGCTGCTGATGCTCACATTTGCACAATTAGCCCTGTGCTACCTCTCATTCATCCCTGTACAGCCACGCTCCGCGTTCCCTGCCACCCACCACCCCATCCCTGCTCTCTCTAAAGCATTATGTGGTCTGAATTCTTCCTGTTAGTCACAGATGTATCAAACAGGCATCTCCAAGCAAAGGGAAGACAGTTCCTTGATAAACCAGCCCTTGAAATGAGGGATTGCAGCTCCAGGGAATATGTCAGTCACCGGGATTTAACAAACGCCCGGTTTACAGAGGTATCTCCCGCTCGCTAAACTCCCAGGGAGATGTTAAGAGAAGAATATAAATAGAGACGAGAGAAGAGCGTGTGAGATGCGTTTCCCTGGCAGCAACTCCACCCCAGCACTACCTCGTGGGAGCAGGGATGCTCCATGGGACGCTCCTTACCCTCGATGGGCAGCAGGATGACGCGCGAGTGGTCGTAGGCGATCACGTTCGCGTAGCGGTTCTTGGGCTTGTTCACTTCGAGGTTGGAGTGCTCCCAGGTGAACTGCTGGCCAGGATCGATGGACTGGAGGAATTGGGAAAGAAAACGGAAGAGTCAGTGAAGAGCAAAGCAGCAAATCAAGCTCTGAGTCCCTCGTTCCACGTGGGACATCGTGGCTCTGGAGATCTCGCTGAGGGGCAGCCCCGGTGGCATAGCTCCTGTCCCATCTCCCTTGGCCACCCAGAGAGGCACATCTGAGGTAATTCCCCCTCTGGCTTGATGCAACCCCGTGGCAAAAGCATCAGTGCAATTCCAGGCTGCACTGGGTCAGTCACAGCCCCACTTTACCGACCCCAACAAATGCTGGGAACTGGGAGATAACAGGAATGAGCACATCAGGGTATTCGGGGAGTGATCGAGAGGCCAAATCTGTGCATGGTTAAACTACACCATGATTAGGAGGGCAGGAATGTACCAGTGTCTTGGTGAGTGCCAATACCTGGGGAAGAAGATATTTAAGCCAGGACAAGGTTTATAACCATGTGTAAAAATGGGATATGAAACATCAGGGGAAACAGGGGCTTACAAGGAGGATGGAGAGGGACTTTTCACAAGGGCTTATAGAGATAGGACAAGGGGGAATGGCCTTAAGCTGAAGGAGGGTAGATTTAAATTGGAAATTGGGATGAAATTCCTCCCTGTGAGGGTGGGGAGGCCCTGGCACAGGTTGCCCAGAGCAGCTGTGGCTGCCTCATCCCTGGAAGTGTCCAAGGCCAGGTTGGACGGGGCTTGGAGCAACCTGGGATAGGGAAAGGTGTCCCTCCCCATGGCAGGGGATGGGATGAGATGGGTTTAAGGTCCCTTCCAACCCAACCCAGTCTGTGATTCTATGATCAAAAATCATTCATGGGCAAAAGGAAGAGACCAGGCTGCTCTGTATGGAGCAGGGACAGCAACACTTGGGACCACAAGGACTCAGCACCAAAGGTGTCCCAGTTCAAAGGGTAGAGAAAACCCCCCAGGAGCCTGGCAGGAGGCAGCTTCCTGCTCACAGGGCAAGGAGTGCATCTCCCAGCACAAAGACTCCAGCCCTAAGACACTCAATCAACATGGAGTTTTCCTAGAAGGGATGAAGGAATAAACAATGAAATGCACTGGAGAGAAAAATCCCCTCTGCCTGTCCTAGTGATTTATGCCAGGTTTGGTGGGTAGTTTTTTTTTTTTCCTCTCTCTAAAGTCCAGCTGTCCCAGATATGGAAATTAGGTTAATTACGTTTACCTCTAAATCCTCAGCCAGAGAATTAAATAAAACAAGGGCTTAATTCCTTCATCATTTTGCAGAGCCCTTGGGGTTTGCCTCAATTGGAGGCCTGGCAGGAGCGTGCCGGGCTGTTTCCTGCTGTTTGCTCTCCCTCTCCCTGCCAGGAGAGGGTCTCAGATCCATCCCTCTGAGCTGGCAGGGGTTGACCCTTGCCTGGCACCCTCTGCCCTCCCTGTCTGTGCCCACCCTGGAGCTCCCCGGGCCCCGTCGTGGCAGCGCTGGTACAAAACCACCCGAACAAACCTCCTCCCAAACCCTCCCCCGCGCGCTCTCGCTGCGGAGAATTCCTAACTAATGGGTATTTATACTATTGTAATGTGTCTGTTTGCTCTCCATCCCTCTAATCATGCCTCGCCTTCACTTCATTAGCGATGTTTGTTCAGCTCTGGCTCTCCCACTGGAGGAGGTTGGGCTGGCGCGGAGCCAGGGCACTCGGGATATGGCATTATGCAAATCAGCCTCTGGAATCTGGATGGAGCACATTAACGGGCTGCTGCTGCCCACCCCGTGCCGCCCCAGCGTGGGGGGGAGAGAGCCCAGCAGGGCAAAATAAACCTTCTCCAACATGTAACCCCTTGCCCCGGGGGTGCAGAGCTGAGAGCACGGCGCTGCTTCCCATGGGCTGATGTCTGGAATTCAGGAGCAGGGAGAAAGCATCCCTTTGTTTGGAAAATGTCCCCTGCAAACGGACCTAGGCAGTCTAGACTAGTTATTAGGCTAAAAATATCAGGGCATTTTACGTCTTTCAACAACAAAACCAATAGTGGAGAGAGATTTTTTACAAGGGCACAGAGTGGTAAAACAAGGGGAAATGGCTTTAAACTGAGAGTAGCTTTAGAAGAGATTTGGGAGAAATTTCTCTCTGCGAGGGTGGGGAGGCCCTGGCACAGGTTGCCCAGAGAAGCTGTGGCTGCCCCAGCCCTGGAAGTGTCCAAGGTCAGGTTGGAGCAACCTGGGCTAGTGGAAGGTGTCCCTGCCCGTGGCAGGGGGTGGGACTGGATGGATTTAAGGTTCCTTCCAATCCAACCCATCCTGGAATTCTATGATCCTGTGTTCCCTCTGCACTGGAAGCCTCCCACACCCTGAGGGCCCCACAGCACCCAGCTCTGCCTCTGCACAAGGAGGGTACAAACCACCCTGTTTCCCCAGCTTTAGCTCAGCTGTGAAGGATTCCCTGCTCCCCTCAGCTCCCTGAAACTGGGTGTCACATTCCTTGGCTTGGTCCTCTCTGTGTCCAGCAGCAAAACACAGGCAGACCCAGGACAGCTCCCCATCCCATCCCATCCCATCCCATCCCATCCCATCCCACAGTCACCTTCCAGAGCTGCATTCCCCTTTTCCAAGGGAGCTCAGCCCCTGCTCCCTGGGCAGGAGCAGCTCATGGACCAAACCTCTTTCTTTTTATGACCTGGAATTGAACCCAGCAAAGCACTAAGTAATTAACTTCTAATCATAAATAACTTTTAAATTTCAACTAACCAGATCCAAATAAACTAAGCAATGTTTATTTGGATGAGGGCCTGCCTGAATTCCCTAATTCCTGGCTCTGCAAACCCATGCACAGCACTCAGTCTTGCTCATACCTCATACTCTTGGGATAATTTCAGGTTATCATTAGCTTTGAGATGCTCTGTGTGTTCAGCCAGCTCGGAAACGGGGATGGGTGGGTGGCTGAGCATACCTAAAAGACAAGACAGCAGGAAAAGAATCTCGTTTAATAATAACTAAAATTCACAACTGTTGCGCATTTTATAAGAAAGAAGAAACAAGAAAAGAAAATAAATTACAATGTAAGATCTGCAATGAAAGTAGGGAGGTTAGAAGAGAAGAATTCAGGGCTCGAAATTGTGTCCTTGGAAGTACAAAAAAAAAAAAAAAGAAAAATCAAGAAAATAAAAAAAAAACAACAGTAAAATGAGAGTGTTCCCATGATGGCCCCATTTTCAATGTGTAAATCAGAGCAAAACAAAAAGGAAAATCCGAGAGCAGATGTGTGTTAGCGATTCCAATAGTGGACTTGGAATGAGCAAACGCTGCCAGAGGAACCTACGCAGCAAATGGCACAGCACCCGCCGGGACCAGGAACCAGCTCCAACAGAAAAGGAGGGAAGGGGCAGGATCCAGCCAACCATGGTGATGTGGGGCAGGGCATGGGAATATGCAGATGTGGGGAGGCAGGGGAGGCTTTTCAGGAATTGGACTTGATGATCTTTAAGGTCTTTTTCCAACCTCAAGGACTCCTGAGTTGTCCTTGGCACAACATCGGCTCTGGAAGTTCTCAGGCTGAGGTCTGGCCTCCCCCATTCCCAGAGTGCAGCCAGGCACGGGAATGCCAAGCACTGGCTCCTCTCCCCACCCATGGCTCGTGGATGATGTTCCTGCAGCAGCACAGCCCTCCCTCCCCCCAGGTCAGGCTGTTCCGACCCCACCCAGGCTTTGCTGGGAACGTCGTTTCCTTTCGGGATGGAGAGGCAGGAGATCCTCCGGCCCCTTCTCAGGCAGGGGCACGGGAACAATTTGTTGCAGAGCCTGATGCCTCCTGACCTGGGTCACCTTCTGCCCCTGCAATCCTCCCCAAGGCTGGTATTGAGGTATGCAGAGCTGCCAGGGAACACACTGGATTCCCTGAGCCATACTGGGGGTCCTGCTGGGTCGGACTGGGGCACGTCTCAGCCACCCCACGGGGTGAGCAGCCACGGCTGACTCAGTTCTCAGCCTGTGATTTGCACATCCTGCTCTGGAAGGGGCAGCTGGAGCTCTGGGAAGAGCAGGGATCCCTCCCTTCCTATCATCTCAAACAGCTACAAATCCAGGTGGAAAAGCGCTCCGTGCTCTGCTCATCTGCATTGGATTATGTTCTTCCAAAGGCTTCCCATGCTGTCTGCCAGCCACTCCTGCTCTGGATGGCCTGGGAGAGCAGCATGCTGAGAAGCCCTGGGCAGTGCCCCCGATGAGAAGGACAGGAGTGAGGAAGAGATGGAAGCCAGGGAGAATTTCGAGCCCCGTGGGTGTTGGTGGGTGACAAAGCAGCGGCGGTGGCAGCAGCATGGTCAGATACTCTGAAAACTCAGCACAGAGATGGCAAAGCAAGCATGACATCCTCAGTTTTACAGTGGTTTGGGAGAGGTGCTGCCTCCCCCAGGCCTGGGCACGGGACGAGTCTCTCATACCTGGACAGGTTTCTCCTAAGCTAATGGGACATTTACTTTCAGCACAAGGAAATCTGGCTGAAAATAGACCAAAAAAGCTCACAAAAATAACCCAAAGTGCTCTGGAGGCTGCACTGGCTCCATTTTAGTCTGCTGGGGGTCAGGGCAGGAAGTTTCTCCTGGAGGAAAAGCTCTCAGTTCATCTCTTGCTGTGCTGTCCCACTGCACCTGGAGAAGGATTTCTCCACCTGGATGGAGGGAGGCTGCTGTCCAGTCCATCCCAGTACCACAGCACTGATGTGGACTGGGGGAGTTGAGAGGAGCTGGTCCTCTCTACATCTGTGTGGGACTGGAAGCCAACCTGGCTGAGCTGCTCCAGATCAGAGACCATCAAACCAGTTTAACACCATCAACACTTCCCTCAGGGTCGGTCCTTCTGCCTCTGGAAGTGAGGGCTGAGGAGGGCAATGAACACACCTTGAGCTGGAGCCTTAGAGCAAAGCCAAACCCTACCCAGAGCAACTCCTGGCACCTCAATCAGCTGTTTCCAGACCCCTGGGAGTCACTGACTCCTTCCCCCAGGCAGCTCCCAGCCCAGCTGCCACCTCCTGACTCCACAAAAGAGATTACGTGCTGAGAAACACAACATGAAGTCCCAAGTGATGGACACAGAGGTTAAAAGGAAAAAATAAATGCTCAGAAGCCCCACTAATAATGAGCAAGAAAAAACCTCAGACTCTCCCTGGCTCAGGAGTCCTGGAGCAACATGTGTTATTCCCTCTGAGCCAGAGGTCTGCATGGGAAAGGCCCACAGTGCCAATCTGGAACGAGGAGTCACATTCCTCCTGAAGGAATTTCACAAGTTTCCTTCATAAAAGCTCCAGAAAAAAAAAATCTTCAGTGTGACCAGCTCCTGAAAATCAACCCTGCCCTTTGCTGGGGAACATCCTGCTTCCCCTCCAACCTCCTGTGCACTGGCACTGGCTGGGAGCATGTGGGAACTTGCCTTGTTTTGCTGCTATTAAGGACAGAATCTCCTTGTGGGGTTGATTTCTAGGGCTTTTTAGAATAAAAGGAGACCAGAAACCTCTGCAGTGATAAACACTTCCCTGGTCAAAATGCCAAGTGCAGGGGGCTCCACTAAGATCCAGGAGTTTGGTATTAAATGAGGCAGGAGCACTTCCAGTGGCTCCAGCCCTGCTGCTCTTTGCTTTAATTTAATAACTCATTTTAAGGTATGAAGGGAAATGGCTCACAGGTTCCTCTGCTCACTGGCCTCTGGGCTACTGCAGGGAACTCAGCCAGGGTGGCAGTGGGAGCCAGGAAAACACACACAACCCCCCTGTTACAATAATGGGGTTGAGAGGAGGGTGGCAGCAAACTGGGACAATAGTGACAGGAGTATTCCATACCAAAGAGACCAATATTTGGACTGAATTATTCAGGAAAACATCCCAGCTCTCGCACCTCTGAGCACAAGCAGCATCTGTGACTCTTCAGCTGAGACCTCACATCTACTTCCCTGCCCACTATTAAAAAAAAAGCCCTAAAAAAAAATCCAGCCCAAACCACCCAGCAAGGCTGGGATCTTGGCTCCTAATGGGATGAAGTCCTTCCGAGCCAGTCTCATCTAACATTTCAATCACTTGAATCTCTCTAATCTTATCACAAAAGACTTGATTCTTTGTGCACCAGCCAGAAACGTCACCCTAACATCTGTTCCACGGGCCAGAGCCCATTTATCCCACAAAGTCCCCGTGGCTGGATGGCACTGTGTGAAACCAGGGGGGGTGGAGGCCCCTGGAGTGGCCTCTGCTCTTTGTGCTCCTGGAACAAGTCAGTGCCAAGGAACAGACACCTGCCACAGATGGGAAACGGCCCTTTTTCCCTCGTCTGCCATGAAGAGGTGCCTGTGTGGCTCTTTCCAGAGGGAGGGATCATCAGCTGTGGCTCCGTTACAAACAGCAAAGCACACACACCCCCCACAGTCACAGTGTGCCCAGGAACGAGAACAAGGGACATGGAGCAGGGCTGCAGCAATGAAACATCTTCCACAAGGGGGTAAAGGCAGCCTGGGGAGCCAAGTCCTTCTCCTGGGACAGCAGAGAGACACCGGAGCACGGACAGACAGTGGTGCTGCCACGGGCTCTGATCTCCTGCTGCTCCCCTTGTCCTGCCAGAGGCCTGTTCTGGGATACTGTAAAACTGGAAGCGCAGTTCAGACAAACAGATGGCACAGAAAAGGGGGTGAGATGGGCAAACACGGCAGGGACACGGAGAACTCAGCAAAAAAAATCAAAATATAGTAACAGGAACGGAACGAGAATCGGAAAGGAAAGCGACAGAAGAGAAAATAATAATGGGGGGGGGGGAAAAATGAAACCAACAGGAACAAAAACACACAGGAACTAACTTTCCAAGTCAAACTCAGGGTCACTGAGAGGGCTGCTCAGACCAGAATCTGCAGAAAACAGTAAAAAATAAATAAATAAAAGATACACTTTTGTAAAAATTTCATGCTAATAAAAAAAACCAAAAACCAACATAAATCTAAAGAGGAAAAGAAAGGTATTCCTTGTGCTGATTAGGCTAGGACAGGATATCTAAGAGGTGCTATGATTTCCCCTCTCTGAGCTGCACATTCCCATTCCCATGTCCCCCCTCTGTTTCACTGCTGGGGGCACAATGGAGGTTCTACCCGGGGGTCACCTGGTTGCAAAAGAGCCTACAAGCCCCTTCTGAACCACAATATATTGAATTTAATGGCCTTTAATTCAGACAGCACCTGTGGAGTCTTCCCCTGCAAACTGCACCACCGTCTCTCCATCACCACCAACACACTCCAAGCTGATTTTTCCACCTATTTCCATTTTCACCCAACAGTTTGCAAAGTTCTGTGGGAGGCAGGTGATCAACTCTCCCAAATCCTTTAAAACATTTGACTGCTTTACAAATTACAGGGCAGAATAAACCAGCCAGGTCAACTCCATGGCCAGATAAACTTGGAAAGGAAATGGCAGCATCTTCCCTCAGCCAGACTGGACACAGGCAGTGCCTCTGGGATCTGCAGAGCCCTAATGCAGGTTTGTGTGTCTCAGCTCCCTTTCACAAGCCTCTCAGACCCAGAATTCAGAGGCACAGCGTGACCAAACCAGTGGGGTCAACAGAAGAGTGGCTCACCCATCCATCAATCCCATTACCTGATGGAAGCACCCTGAGCTGACTCTGCTGTGCTGTGGGACAGGGGGCAATTCCCGGTCAGGGAAACACATGAACCAGCACTTCCAGCTGCCTCTTGGCACCAAGACCAAGCAAGGCCACAAACTTTTATCTTTATTTTTGCCTCAGCATGGGTTTTTCACCTGGGGGAGTGCAGCTCTTTCTCTTGGGTCCCCCACCTCCACCTGGAGCACCCAGAAGCCCCTGGAATGCTCCCAAAGGGAGCTCCTGTGTGCACCCAGGATAATGTTGTGCCCAGACAAGTGCAAACTGCTGCTGAGCTGCAGCTGGGGACACTCAGACACCTTCAGATTCCACTGCAAGAGCAGCACTAGGAGCTGATTTAGGGACCTACCTGTGCTGAACTGCTTTGCACTCAGTCCCTTCAGGCTGCACTGAACCCACTGAGCAACATTCTTAAGCTTGGGCTGATCCCAGTGGGTCGTTCCTAACTCATTTTGATGTGAACCCCTCAGCTCAGTGCTGCCTGGGTGCTGTCCCATAGATCCCTGCCCCCTGGGTACCTTCTGCCAACCTCACCCTAAGGAAACTCGGACAACGCTAAGGACAGGACTGGGATGGGAAGGGCAAACAGGAGCTACAGAAACATTATTAACGAGCACAAAACAGCAAAATAAAAATACAAACGAACTGAAAACAACAGCCAGCCCCCAAAAAGCACAATAAACTCCCTTCCAAATCCTCAAGCACCAGGAACTCGGAGGCAGAGGTGTGGGCAGGCATTGGTTGGCTCGCCCAGTGTCCATCTGCGTGAGGCTGTGCCTGGGCCGTGTCAGTGGTGGCTTTGCAGAGGTGCCATGCAGGCAGCTGGGACATGCATTGGACACGGGGACACGTGTGTGTGGGAAGGAGGGTGCAGGGAACCTCCCTGCCCAGGAATTCAGAGCTGTCCTCCACTCGCCCCACAGCCGCTCCCAGCGACAGGCTGTCCTGAGCTGCTGTGGCTGCTCCATCCATTGTCCAAGGCCAGGATGGACAGGACTTGGAGCAACCTGGTCTAGTGGAAGGTGTCCCTGCCCATGGCAGGGGGTGGAACTGGATGAACTTTAAGGTCCCTCCCCAACCCAAACCATTCTGGGATTCCACGACAGCATCTGCACCAAGCAAGGAGATGCTGCCCCGTCTGCGCCAAGCAACCAGCCACCTTTCCCCCTGCACAGCCCACGGGCAGGCCTGGCACCAGAAAGCACCAGTTCCAGATGTGGCTGGAGCTCTGGGTGCTGGGCAGCCTGCAATGCTCCACCTCACCACCCTGGGAGCTCCCAGAGTGAAGCACAGGGCAGCACCGGTGCTCTGGCACGTCTGGCACAGCCGCAGCTCCTGCAGCTGTGTCCTTAGCCCAGAATGCACCAATTCACCTGGGAATCCAGGAAAACCCCCCTTCCTGCCTTGTCAGCACCGGGAAGAGCCTGGGCAAGGTCCTTGAGGTTCCCAGCAAAGGTTTCTCTCAGCAATCCCACTTAGCACAGATGAGGCTCGGGGTCCCTTGGCTGCACACCCCAGGTTAGCCCTGGGTCTCCAGGCAGTGCTGCTGCAGCCTCCAGCCAGGCAGGGAGGGGTGAAGGAAGGGGCAGGTGCTCCATTCCTGCCTTCCCAGTGGGAAAGGCTGGTTAGCAGCCGGGTTACCTGGAGTCTGGAAGTTGATGCGCCTCATCTCCACGGGGTCCTTGGGGTGGTGGGGGGCGATTTCAGCGTTGTTCAGGAGACATTTCGTCCGGGGCTCCGAATCTTTCCGTTTGCTTTGGAACAAAACAAAAAAAAGGAACGGAGAAAGAACAGAAAGACAAAGCAGCTTAGCTCTTGGGCCTCCTGGTCCCCTGGAGTTTTCTCGGCTACTGATGTTCAGACCTGAGCAAAGCTCCCACCGAAAATCAAAGGTGCAGCCAAGGGTAAAAGCGTATAAATTGCATCAGAAAAGGGATGAGGTTTGGAAGGTTTGTCAGTGCTGCGTTTGAGGGGTTTACAATGGCCCAGCAGCCCCTCAGCAGCTTTCAGGCAAGTTTGGAAGTTCCCCTCTTCTCACAGCACAGACAGGCAGCTGTGAACTCGCACCTCCCTGCCCAGACCAGCCTCCACTGAACGCTGCAGAGCTCTGCAAGCAAAAACCTTCCAATTCTGGCCAAGCCATTTCCAGCCTGAAAGAACCAGAGCCAACAGAATCATTTGGAAAAGTACAGAATCTCCTGGCCGTGACCTTGGACACAAAGCACTGATATTGCTGTTGGCTGCTTTAGGAGCTCTCAGAGCTGCCTTGCTGCAGACAGAGAAGTCAGAGCAGCAGTTTTCAATCGTTTTTGAACTGCAGAACCCTAAAAATCTGGGTTCAACAGTGTAGACACATCCTCTCCCAGCACAGCTGTGCCTGCCGAGATCCACCTCACCTCCTTGCCAGAACCCAAAGCCTGCTCCAACCTGCCAGCTGAGCTCCACATGGAAGTGCTTCCTAATATATTTTACTCCAAATGGGTTAGGTTAGCTGAGGCAGTTGAAAAGTCTTTGCTGACCTGGCTCATTCTCCTTGAAAAGAATTTGGAAGCAAAAGCCCAGTGCTGATCTAAAGATGTGATAACCTCTGGCAAGGGAACAGGTATGAACTGTGGGAGCAGAACTTCTCCAGCGAGCAGAGAACATGGACCCACACCCTGAGGCTTGGGAATGTGGTCCCAGCCCCTTCAGGAGGTGGCTGTGGAGCTCTCACCTCTCCTGCTTAGGGTGCACAGAAGCCCCCAGTAATCTGCCTGCAGCAGTAATGGCAACCACTTAGGCAGAGGGGAGGATATTCAGGACATTTTTAGCTGTCTCTTGATGTCATTAATAGCCAGAAGAAGTGGCATGAGCCCTGCCAGCACTGCATGGGGCAGCATTTTGGAATGACACCACTTTGCAGTTTGGGAGCAGTTTATTTTTGCTGCAGTTCTGAATCTGCTGTAAATAGTTCATGGACTGAACCCCTCAGTCACTTCCAATGAAAGCTCTCCCAGTCCTGGAAATGGCTGGAAATAAGTCTCATTTCTGCAGTCATAAACAGACTCTGTTAGAAGCCCTTGGCTGAGGGGGCAAGAACAGCTTCTGCAGTGGGGTGAGGACAGCTCAGCTGGTGAGCTCCTGCTTCCAGTTCGAGCTCCAGTAGCTCAGGGACAGCCTGTATGGAGCAGCCAGACACGGAGAAAACCCACTTTCACCTCTGACTGCCACACAAATGAGAGTTTCTCTGCTCCATTAACCCACCACTTTATGAGCCGTTTACTGTCCCTGCTGCTCAGCCTGAGAAAGGGCTGTTACATTTAGGAATGGACAAGCAGGAGAAAGCTGGGCTTGCTTTCCTTTTTCAGCCCCAGTTCAAACACAGTCCCATGCTAGCCTGACACAGGCTTTCTGTAGGAACAGATCTAAGGGTAGGAATTGCACCAAAAAAGCCCCATCACCACAGACAGCAAACACTGCTTAACACACAGCAAGAAAGAACCTGAATAAATGGCAAATCTGGTGCTCTTACCTGTCTGGCTTGCTGTCCAGGAAAGCAGCAAGTGGAGAGAAGACAAGACAAGACAAATGTTCAGGTTAGAAAGGACTTGTAGAGGAAAAGGGGAAGCATTTGCTCAGCTCTAACCCTGGCAGCACGGGTGGAAGGTGGGCCCAGCAAAGATCACCCAGTTAGATCAGAGCTAATGGGCACCAACGAGGTGTCTCCTGATTCCCTGAGCCCAGAGCAGCTTCACACCTGCTGGGATGCAGAGGACACACCCATGTGCATAAGTGAACACACCTGTGCAGATCAAAGGTGGAGCAGGGTCAGGAGAGCTCCCTCTACTCTGGGTATGAGATGTCCCAGCTAAGGACTTCATTCACTCATTTATTTTGCTCAGCTTCTGCTTCCCTTCCTGTCCCCTTCTATTGCCCAGTGAGGCCTGTGTGTGTTCAAGGGACCCCCAGTTCTCATCCACACACCACGAGCTGCTCAGAAAGCCAAGGAAAAGGGAGACACTTCCAGGGGTTGTTCCCTCCTCTCTCCTGCAGACTCACACCCTGCTCTTGTCTCCCAGTTCCAGCAGAAAACCAGTTTGAGAGGAGGGGAAGTCTCTGCTGAGCCACAAGTCAAAGATGCCTTCTCTGCATCCCCCTCACTGTGCCCACACACAGAGAAAGGGGGGCCTGAGGCTGTGAGCAGCAATTCTGGAGGAGGCAGGCAAGAGTCCTGACACACTCATTGCACACGTGTCTGTGAGACAAACACCCTGAGAGTGCCACGGGGGGGATTCTGAAGCAGCAAGTCCCTGCAACCCACTGCTAAATCCTCCCGTGCCAGGCACACCCTTCCACTCCACTGTGCCTCAGGGCTCCTCTCTCCAGTGCAAGGATTTCCCCCAGCTGACCACAACAGGACCAGGGAGGACATTCCCTTCAGGGACCAGGGCTGGGGACACTCTGCAGGGTCTGGGATCCGGGCAGTGAGCAGCTCTTACTTTTTGTAGAGCAGGATGGCGATGACGATGCAGATGATGAAGACCACGGCCAGCACGGGCCCGATGACCCAGATGAGCCCCTCCTCTCCATCGATGATGGGCTGCGGGTCAGGGTTGTCCAGCTGGATGGGGTCGGAGAAGGGACTCGCAGCAAAGGTCTGGAAGACAGTGGAAGGTGGTGGAGCACAGCTCAGAGGTGGAATGGGGACTGAGAACAGCGGGCGAGCACACGGAATCCCACAGGAGAAACTGCTAGAGAGGATGTGAGCTCTCTGCAGCACAAACCAAATAACAACAGGGAAAAGGCCCTTCTCTGTGAGCATCCATACCATGGAATATCCTGAGCTGGAAGGGACCCCCAAGGATCATCAGTCCAACTCCAGGCCCTGTACAGACACCCCAACAATCCCCCCCGTCCCTCAGAGCGTTGTCCAAATGCTCTTTGAGCTCTGGCAGCCTTGGGGCCATGCCCACTGCCCTGGGGAGCCTGTTCCAGTGTCCCTCAGGGGGAGGAACCATATGACAGGGTATCTTCATCCTCCAGTGCTCCAGGTGACACAGAACACTGAAGGATCACACTCATGTGAAGCTCTAGCCTGGCTTGGGCCTGTGGCTCCCCTCATGCTGCAGCCAGGAAGGTGCTTTCAGAGAACCAGACTGTGCCTCTGTTTCACCACATCTCTGGGCCCTTGCCATTGCCACAGAACACAAACACTTTTTCCAAGCTCTCATGTAACCATCTGGATTTTGACAGTCAGATGGGATTACAGAGCGAGAGGGAAGGGATTAAAACAAGAATTAACGCTCGGTCTGGTGACTGAAAAAAACCACCCCCGACAATTAAATACAAATTAATAAAATGCAGCATGTTCTGTTCCCTCTGCAGTGAGCTGGGCTCTCGAGGAGAATCAGAGGAATCAGAATCCTGACTAAAGGGCATTGCTTGTTCTCAAGAGCACTACAGTCTCCCCATTCCAGGGAGGATGCATTCCCACCTTACAGAGAAACTCCAGAAACCCAACTGCACAGAGGAGAACTGGCATGGCTGGTTTGGGAGAGGAGCCAGGGACAAGACAAGAACAGTGGCTCTGAGTCCTTGAACTCCATCAGCCCTGAGCAGACTGGAATACTGCTCCATACTTGGGAACTGCTGTGGATCCAGGCTGCTGTGAGAGAGTCTGCAGCACCTTGCTCTAAAGCAGAAATTACCACAAGCTGCAGTAATCCGATTGAGAAACCCATTCAGAAGCGTGTCAGCCTAAGCCTTTAATATCAAGTACACAACCAAATATTTATTGGGGAGAAAACCCTCTGAAAACCCTTAATTTCCAATAGCTCCCTGCTACAATTCCACAGGGGGATTTAAAAACAACAGAGCATTAGGCTGTTTCCCATTGTGCAGGAGGGAGGAGGCAGGTAAATATTAAAACAGTTGTTTTCGTAAAGCCAAACACAGCCCCAGTGAAAGCAGCAGCAATGCTGCAGTGGTAGAGAGCACATGTAGTTTTCCATAAAAAAAAAAAATCTCCCCTTCGTGTGTGGGGGGGAATTCAGCAATGACCAGGGGTGTGATGTTCTCCCAGAGCGGGATGTTTGGGGTCATTGTCCTGAGGAATTAAAGGACAACCTTTAAAGGAAAAGGGGTCTGACCTAGGGCTCTCTGAACTTGAGTGTAGTCCTGAGGGGATAGTTCAGTGTTCCTCCACATTCTGGACTCCAATTTGTAGCCACAAGTGTACAAGTCCTGCCCAGGAAGACTGGGAAAATCAGAGCTGTTTGTGCCAGTGGCCTGGCTGCTTGGAAGAGCACGTTTGTGTAATGCAGCCACAAGCACAGGCACCAACAGTTCCAAGAGCCACATCCAAAAGCTTCACAGCCGGAGTGGAAGGTCTTTACAAAATAAAAACCCTGAAGGATCTGCTGGGACAAAGTTCTGGGGAATGCCAGGAGGGCAGCAGGGCTGCTGGCAGCTCCCATGGGAGCAGCTGCTGCCTCTGGTCCATGATGGGGATGAGGGGCACAAGGATCTGGAGAGGGCAGGGGAAAGCAGGCAGCACTTCACAGAATTCCAGAATATGCTGAGTTAGAAGGGACCCACAAGGACTATCAACTCCAACCCTCAGCCCAGCACAGGGCCATCCCCAAGAGTCACACTCTGTGCCCCAGAGGATCATCCAAACCCTCCTGGAGCTCTGGCAGCCTTGGTGCTGTGCCCACTGCCCTGGGGAGCCTGGGCAGTGCCCAACCAGCCTCTGGGGGAAGAACCTTTCCCTGAGATCCAACCTGAGCCTGCCCTGACACAGCTCCAGCCATTCCCTGGGTGCTGTCCCGGGTCCCCACAGAGCAGAGCTCAGTCTCTGCCCCTCCTCTGCCCCTCTTGAGGAACTTGTAACTGCAGTGAGGTCTCCCCTCAGTCTCCTCCTCTCCAGCTGAACACACCAAGTGCCCTCAGTGTCCTCACACGGCTTCAAATCAAGGCCCTTCCCCATCCTCGTTGCCTCCTTTGGACGCTCTCAAAGAGCTTCATATCTTCCTTATACTGTGGTGACCAAAACTGCCACAATATTCAGGGTGAGGCCTCACCAGTGCAGAGCAGAGCGGGACAACTTACAGCCTCAGGTTCCTGCAGCACTGCCAGGATGAAGATGACATATTTCTGCCCCGGCTCCAGGGCTCTGTTCTCAAAGTTGTCGTAGTGTTTCATGTCCCCCAGGATGAAGTGGGAGGGCAGGGAGCGGAACCGGGCAGCGATGTAGGGCTTGGGGAAGTCCAGCTGTCGGGAGTGACGGAGGCTGCGGCGCCGGAGCCTGGCAATGTCCTGGACCAGCTGCAGGAAGCAGAGGAACGCTCTGAACCCCAAGAAGGGAGCGGCAAGGAGAGCCAATCCATCCCTCCCAGACTGCCCACACCCTGGCTACTCTGAATGTGGGGAACAGGAACCCCAAAGGCCCCAGCTCTCAGCTCACCATCCCACCCCTTACAGATGTTTGCTCTCTCCCCACAGCTGGCTCTGGTTGTGCCCACACTCACCTCCTCCAGGTCCATCTCCTCAGGGCTGCCCAAGGGGTTGAGGAACTGTCCTCCCCGGGACTTCCTCAGAGGCACCACCACAATGTAGAAAGCCCTAAGAGTTGGGAATAATCAGAAGAAATAGAAGGAACAGAAGGAATTAATCTCCTCCCACAAGCCACAGAAGAAGAGAGCAGACACACTGATGTAGGTTTGCCCAAACTGCCCCACTGGCTCAACCCAGCAAGCCCCTGATTTTTAATTTAGCAGAATTGTTATTCCTGGAAGGAGCTGGAATCAGTGGCCACCCATGTCTCCTTATGCATTCCTTTTGCATTTCTTTGGCTTTCCCTGTCAGCTCTGGGAAGCACCTCCAAAAGGCAACAGCCAGGAAAAGGCTGAAAATGGAGGGAACACTCATGGGTTTGCACTGTGGTCTCCAGCCATCAGGGCTGAACCCCAAAACACGAACTGAGCACCCCCCAACCAGCAGTTTAACAGGGACCTACTGGACAGGCACAGAGCTCTTCACGTCAGGGAGAATCACCACCACGTTGCCATCGGCATCCGGCTTGTGGGTCACCTCTGGCTTCTTGGACAACATGTCAGCAGCAGTCCAGGCAGCAACGTTCTGCTGCAGCCCCCCCATGCTGTTGCCCTGGTTCATCAGCACGAAGTTGTAGAAGGTGCGGGGCCTCAGGTGGGTGATGAGTTTCTTGGTGGTGCGTCCGTCCACGTCCACGTGCAGCCCGTTGTACTGGATCTGTGGCAGGGGAAGAGGTTGTCCCGTGAGCAAGGCTGATACTGCTCAAACAGCCAAACTCCTTCCCCTTCCTCCCCATTCCTTTGGGTTGCAGGGAACACGGGGCACTCGGCTGTGCCAGAGAACAGAAGCGTTTGAGCGGGGAGCTCTCGATCTCTTGTGCCCACTGCACGAGGCAGATGCAGGTCAAAGCCTTCAGATTCCTCAGGGAAGAGCAATTTTTACCCAGAAAACAATATGGAAAATGGAAAAATTATTATTTAGGTTGGAAAAGACCTCCAAGATCATCGAGTCCAAGCTGTGACTGATCCCCACCTTGTCACCCAGCCCAGAGCACTGAGTGCCATGCCCAGTCATTCCTTGGACACCTCCAGGGATGGGGACTCCAAACCTCCCCATGCAGCCTCTTCCAAAGTTTAACAACCCTTTTCATGAGGAAATTCTTCCTGACTGAATAGTAACTTGTCTGGGGAAGCAAGGATTTGCTAACAGAGATGGGAATGCAACCCAACAGCCCTGATTTTCAGCCCACTTCCTTGAGGTAGCGATCAACCATTACCTGCCCATATCTGAGGCAGGAATCCAGAATTCTTGCCTCTTACAACTTCTTATTCATCCCAAGATTTCCAGGAAACTGGGAAGAAACACAGATCTGACTCCTGAATTCCACTTGCCTTGTATGGGGTAGGAGAGTTGTAGTTCTCAGGGAACTCCCAGCTCAAAAGGACAGATGTCTTTGTCACCATCTTCACCTTGAAGTTTTTGGGTAAAACTGCGGAGAAAAAAGTGAGGAGGAAGGGGAGAAAGGAGAAGAAAAGGCAGCAGAGGGAAGGAAGAGCAGGAAAGAGAAGGAAGAGAATGTCAGGTGGTGGAAGAGGGCTCTGCCAGGCTGGGTCTGGCTGCGGCTGCCGGAACGGAAGGGATTGTTCCCTCCTCCACACTGTGCTTGAGTTTTGCCAAGGTCCATCTCCCAGTGCTCCCTGTTCCCTTGCCTAACCCCAGGGAGGGCACGTGGCTTTGCCCCCACACTTTTGGGCCTGGGTGGCTGCTGCAGGAACGAGGTGCTGGCTGGCTGAGCATGCTCAGGTGAGGAAACCCATCCCAGCTCATGGTCTGAGCGTGGGTTTTGGTTTTTTTTTTTATTTTTCTCTTTAATTTTGGCTGTTTGCAAAAGCTGAAGAAAAGGCTCTTCCCACCTGTGTGGCGACTGGCCCCCCCCTCCAGGTGCCAGTGACAGAAGGTGTCCGGACTTAACTTAGAAGAAAGTGGTAAAAGGGACTTACCTGGCCCAAGGCAGAGAGGAGCGGAGGGACTGAGTGTGACACCACAGTGCTTTGCATTTACTCACGAGCCTGGCTGAGCCTGGCCTGACCTCTCCAGCTCTCTTGCCTCCCGGCACCAGCCCCGGACACAAGGGGAGAGAGGGAGGAGAAACCGGTAAGTCCTACCTTGATCCAGCTGGAACGTCCGATACTGGACGGTCGGGCTGTAGGGCCCGGGGCCTTTACTGGTGTGAGCACGGATTTTAACATCATAGGCGGTGTTGGGTTTGAGGCCGTTGAGGGTGTACGAGTTCTCTGGGGAGGGGGGCAGGTCTTTCTCCAGCAGGTTGCCGGGAGAACCGGCCTCCCTGTAGGCCACGGTGTATTTGACGATGGCTCCGTTGCGCTCGGCCAGCACGGGGGGCAGCCAGCCGAACTGCACCGACATGGCAGTCACGTTGCTCGCCTCGAGGATCTGGGGGTAACCCTTGGGGATGTCTTCGGGGGTGGTGAGTTCCTGCACAGCTTCCTCCCCAAAGCCAGCCCGGCTTTTCACGGCCAGCTTGAACACGTACGTGGCGCCCTTGTGGATGCTGGGAGCCGTGTACTTATCCTCCAGCGCCGAGAACTCCAGGGTGGCCAGAGGGTCGACGTCCTTGCGGCCAAACTGGAGCCGGTAGCCCAACACCTGGCCTTCCGCATCCAACGGAGGCTCCCACTTCACCAGGAGAGTGTTCTCCTCTGTCTGGTGCACAGACAGGATGGGCTTTCCTGGGACTAGGAGAGAGAAAAGAGAGACACCTTCAGCCAAGGGTGGGACAAGGGGAGAGGGGATGAAGAGACTCTTCAGCTGCAGCAACAGGGTCCTCAAGCCAGTGGCAGTGTTCCAGCTGGGCTCTGTGTTCCGTAGGGTATTCCCGTGTAACCCAAGCTGCTCTCACACACCCTGTGCAGGTGGATGGTGTCTATCCAGTTTAGGAAATGAGGAGCACTGCCAACATGTCAGCTGTGAGGTACTGACACATTTCTGGATTCATTTTCTTCCCTGTGCTCAGGATGGAAAGATGTGCACAGCTCCTCCCGTTACCCCTGGACCACGCACCCTCCCACTGCTGGGAAGGACAAACTCAGGAGTCCTGACTCCCAGCCTCCTGTCCCAGTTGCTTCCCAGAGCAGGGAAGAACAAACCTGGAGTCCCCAAACTCCTGTCCTCTCTCTCTCTCTCTCCATTACACAGCCCAACTCATGCAGAAAGAGACTGGAACAGATTGGCTCAGGCTGGGAAGTCCAGAGGAGCTGAGGGTGAAGTAATGAAGGATGGGGAAGGAAGCCTGGGCAGCCCCAGGTCCCAAGCAGCAGGCACAGGGCCAGCTCAGCGAGGCTGGCAGGCAGCTCATTGCCCAGTTGGGTACAGAAGGAAGCACAGAGAGTGGAAACAGAGCCCAAAATCTGTGCAAGGCAGAGGGCAGGGAGAGCTGCTGCTCCCTCCGTGCGGTTTTTCTCCTCTGGAGGAAGTGAGAAGCCCTCCAAGTGCTGGGGTGTTTCCAGCGAGCTCCTCCTTAACCTGTCAGGGAGCCCCTCCGCATTTGGGGGGATTTGGGGGAGCTCAGCAGTGCCATGTCTCTGCCTAATGAGCCCTGGCACTGCCTGGCTGCCAAGCAAGCCCACAGCCACAGTTAAATGACACATGCAGGCCCAGAGGTTCCCGAAGGCGGAGAAAGCAGAGCATTAATTCCAGCAGCTCACGCGCCACTGACACTCAGCTCCACTGTCAGACACCTAATTCCCTCCTCTCCGCCCTGGTGCTTCTCCTGGTCGGGCAGGAGAAGGAAGAATGGAGTTGGGAGAGATCCCATCCTGCTCTGCCAGCTTAAGTCCAGCTGAGGGGTGAGGGTTGGAATGCTGGTGTGGCTGACAGAGGGAGCAGGGAAGGATGCAGGGTCCTGACAGGGAAAAACTGGGGAACCCCTTCTGCCTGATGCCTCCACTGACACCTGAACACGAGGACGAGGGTCTGTCTCTGAAACAAATGCTTTATTCCTTCCAAAATGCCAAAGGATGGCTAGGGAAGGAGCTGGGAGAGGCAGCCTCCTCCCTTGGGAATGCCCAAGGAACACATTAAAGAGAAAAACAACGCCATTACCTTTATGTTTCAGTTTTTATCACAAATGTTACTATAATCAGCTGAGCTTGAAAGTATTACATCTGCACAACAAATATTGTTTGGAAGGAAGGTGAAAAGAAAGCGCAGTGGGGGGAAGTGTTTTATTTTGCAATTGGTTTGGACAGTAAAGGAGAAAATTGGATGTATTACTGTATTTAAATTCAGCCCCCAGCCCTGAATGATAAAGAAAGAAATCTCTCCTCTCAGAAGGTGTATTGACTCAACACTGCAAAGAAGGTAAGAATGTTACAGAGCCATTTGGAAGATTTTTTTTTTTTAAATAGCTATTTCAGGTTGGGGGAAATTGAGTTTTGGGTAATAGCTGCTGTGCTGGAGAAAACGTCTCTCTGTGACTGATCACCTGCACTGCAAATCCTAATGGGGAGAGATGAGGGAGGGTGACAAGAGAGAGTGACAAGGGAGCAAGGCAGAGAGAAAGGCTCTGAGAGAGGAAAATGGAAAGGTTGGAGAGCCTTGGGAAGAAGGAAAGGAGAGGAGAGAACCAGAGAACTAGTGAGGAGAAACATGGGCACGGCTGGAGGAGAAGGAGAAGAGGGTGAGGGAAGGAAAAGGCTTCTCACACCACAGTGACACTGCAAGGGGTGAGCACAGGAGCCTGAGAGCTGGCACCACATGTGACATCTGCAGGAGCTGTGTCCTGGAAAGCAACCTCCCTCTCCTGGGAACCAGTCTCTGAACTGGGCAGGGGAGGCAGGAGGGGAGAGAAAGGCTGAAATCCCACCCACTTGTCTAAACAAGGACATGAAATGAGATGGGGATGTGAGTCAGGGCAGGGAAAAGGCAAGAACAGGGAGGGCACTGGCAGCTCCAGCCCTGTGTGTTCCAGGAAGGGCTCCCAAGCCCTCTGTCCTGCCCACTGGGCTGAGTGTCTGAGCTGCCCCTGGAGCATGGACAGAGGTTTACAGCTTAATTCTGCAGTGCTGGCAGAGGCCTTGGATGCCTGCAGAGGCAGAGCAGTGTTCTCCCAGAAACAAGGGATGATGTCAGTTTATGCAGCTGCTATGGGCAGGGTGAAGACAACAGCTCCAGAACTAAGAAGTGAATAAACAGATTACCAGGGTTGGGAAGTTACAGACAGAGAAGTGAAAAGGGGAGAAAGCCCTCACTTGAAAGCAGGAAAAAAAGAAAGAGCATGAGCAAAATGGAATGAAAGAAGGTAACCACAGTCCAACAAGAGATGGGCTGGGTGAGGGACAGCTCCAGGTCTTCCTTCACTGCACAAAGCCCTGCTTGCAAACCAGAGCAGGGGTTTAAGTCATGAGAGCAGAACCCCCAGATGCTGTGAGGGCAGGTGATGTGTGTACCTGCCCTTTCTGCCTGCTGCACAGCTGTTTGGGGGAGCAAGGGGCACCCTGCTGCCCTTTGTCATTCCTCTGTTCAGGCCCTGCCATCCTGGCTTGGCACCACTGTCTGTACTGAGGCTGGCAGGGACTGTGCCAGGAAGGTCAAAGGAGGGATGAACCTGGGTATGTGCAGGCAGAGCCCAGGTCCCCGAAATGTGAGCCAGGAAAGGTCAATACTGTCACTGCTTCTCCCTCTGCTAGTCCTGAACGCAGGGGATGTATATTCAGACATGATGCCAGAAGAGAAGAGTGGGAGGACAAGCCACCACTGTCTCCTGCTGCTCTTCAGATCTTTGCAAGTCCCCACCACAAGAGCAGAGCTCTGCCTCTCCTGGCCCCAGCGTAGCTGTGTGGGCCAAAGCTACACAGTCCCTCCAGTGTCACACCAGGCAGAGTCTCTGTACTGCTGGTGCACTGGAAGTTACAGCACGAGAGATTAAAAGCGATGAATTCATCCCCTGTTGCATTTCTGGGTGTGCCTGGGCTTCCTGCAGCACTGGGCAGAAAACTGTGACATCTGGTGAGGGCTGCACGTGAGGAATGAAGGGGTTTGTGCTTTGCTGGAATTAATTTGGGGCAGCACGGCACTGTCCTTCAAGAAGGGAGCGGGAGAAAAGAAGGTGAGCCTGGAGAAAAGAGCTCCTTGGCTTTAGGAAAGGTGTGAATGCCAGTGGTTCAGGAAAAGGCTCTCACCTGCACCCTTGGTGGTGACCACCTTGGGCTTGCTGCGAGCCCCGTCTCCCTTCATGGTGTAGGCGGCGACGGTGATGGAATAGGAAGTCTCCGGCTGGAGCCCAGCAATGACCATTTCCTGTTTGCAAGATTCCAAAGGAAAACCCTGTCAGTATTGGGGTCCACACACACGGGCAGATCTCTCCTCCTTGCAGGAGTCTCAGCCCTTTTCTAGCATGCAGGAAAACACTGAATCCGAGAGCACGAGACACTCTGGGGCGACTGGAGCTGTGGGAACTGGCAGGAGAGTGAGAGCCACAGGATGAGGCACACACAGCTCTGTGAACACAGCCTGGCTCTGCAGGGCCCTGTTCAAGGTGTTCTCCTCCAGACCTACCTCTCACACATTCCCTGTCTCTACACAAACCACTTCAGCATCCAAACGCCGTCGCTCCCTTCAAAGCTTTCCTCTCCACTGTGCAGCCTCAGAGGAGGGCTCAGAGGTTTCAGGGAGATTACATTTTTTTCACCATTACCCCCTCTCTTCTCTCCTCAGAGATATTTTTAATGCCTTCACAATATTAAAGGGATTTCTTGAACGTAAAGTGCAAGACAACGTTTTCAGCTCGCCCACTAAAGCTCCCTCCTAAATCCCACCCCCTCCTTCCCATCCTCTATCAGCCTTCCCACACCTGGCTCTCAGGAGCTTTTGTTGGAACACTGGCCTGAAGAACAGCCCTTCTCCAGGAGGGACCCAGCCTTTCAAAGGGCTGTGTTGGGAAAGGAACACCCGTGCTAAATCAAAGAGGATGACAGCACATGCAGCAAGGTTTTCCCCAAGGCCTCGGAAAGGAGGGAGATGGGAATACTGTGCATTTTTATGGCTTTTCTCTACCACCCCTTCATGCTTTTGATATTAAATCTCAGGGCAGCACTCGGGAAGAATTTGTTAGTCCTGAAAATAACTATTTCCCCAAAGGTGAGCAGGGAGTGGAACAGTAGAACTTCAGAACTGTGGGATTTTGATCAATGGGTCTGGAAGTTGTAGGATGCAGGGACAGGTCCATCTTCTGGAAGTCAAGAACTTGTTCTGCTTCCACACCTGCCACTGAGTTTTATTAAGATTTTAGGCAAGGGGCTTTGCCTTTCATGAGACTCAGTTTCTCCATCACAAAAATAAGAGGCCCCCTTGCTTCTGTAGGGCACTTGGCAACCTCCAGGAGACACAAAGTGTCTTATTTTAGGACCCTGTCATTCCAAGGAGGAAATGCTTTCTCCTACTGCTTTGTAGCTGCAAGATTATGGAAAACATTTATCATTTTAGCAGAAATAGCAAATGCCAAACAGCCAGGCTGATTTTAAGGTACTTACAGGTAAAAGCACCAACAGTGATTCAGTGCTTTGTATCAATGAGTTTTTAAGAATCTTGGCCCTTTCAGGGCACAAGGTGTTTGTTTATGCCCTGTTTGTTTACAGCTCAGGACTCATGGATTATGAATTCCCAGTGCTTCCCAGCCTAACTATCTTTTCCAGACACAGAGGTGTTGCAGACCAGCCCAGATGAGCACCCTTGTCTAGTGGAAGGTGTCCTTGCCCATGGCAGGGAGTGGAACAAGATGGTCTTTAAGGTCCCTTCCAACCCAAACCATTTTAGGATACTGATATGTTCAAGGCAGTCCCAAATTCAAGGTCCCATCTGCTTCCCCATGGAGGAGCAGCAGCAGATCCATCTTTCCTTTGCAGCCAAAGGGAAAACCCTGTGGGATTGCAGCGTGCTGACAAACAACACGATCACAGAGGGTCACAGATCATAGTGACAGGGTGGGGACAATGCATGGGAACACCACCAACAGGCTCTAAAACAGGCACACAGGCACTGCAAAAAAAAATAAAGGAAAAGGAAAATATCACACCACAACAGGAAGTGGGAGAAGGGAAGGGACAGAACCAGGATGGGAGGATTTTTACTGGTTTACTTACGTATTCAGCAGTGTCATCTGTTTCCCACTGGGCAGAGAACAAGAGAGGTTTGGCACGTGAGAATACAAGAGGGGAAAGAAGGGAAAGACAGAGACACAGCATGAGGAAGGAGTCCCTGAGCAAGCAGCCACACAAGGTCAGAAGTTACCAGGCCAGCATGAAGGAAGAAGTAGAGTGGGAAAAATTAGTAGATTCCACTGTGGCCTTTGCCTGAATTAAAAAAATTCCCAGACACGGGGAGGATGGATGATATTTAGTTCAGTGCTGGGACAGCAGCTCATACTCTTCCAAGTAACTATTGTCTGGGAGCACAAATGAACTGCAGAGAGACAACACACACCTCGTCACAGGTTCTCATCCGCCTCCTCCAGTTATGGTGCTCGGGACGAGACACGGCAGCCGCAGCACCCCCCCCCTCAAGGATTCCAGAAGAGATTGGAGCAGGTGGGTCCTTACCTGGGCATCAGCCAGCATGATGTCCTTGATCTGGGGCAGCCCCCGGGCCTCTCCGTTCTCCATCCGCACATAGTGCACCTGGTACCCCCGGATCTGGCCGTGCTGGCGGTTCTGGACTGGGGAGCGCCAGAACACTTGGATTGCAGTCGAGTTCAGGACCTCCACCTCCACTTTCCGAGGAGGTGCACTGGGCACTGCGAGGAAGGGAAGAGAGGGGGAACAGTCACTCGGGGATTCCTGGCTGGAGCCTGTCACTGCACCTACGGGACACGCACAGCCTGAATCTGCAGCCCAGGGAGGAGGGGGAGACCCACCAAAGTAGGAAGGGGAGACCTACCAAACTAGGAGGAGTAGACCTACCCAAGTAGGAGGGGGAGACCTACTAAAGTAGGAAGGGGAGACCTACCCAACTAGGAGGGGGAGACCCAACCAACCAGATATCCCATCATCCATCACCAGCCTCCCAGTGAAACAGGGAAGAAGCTCCAAGGGACCTAATCTGCATGGCTTGGAGACCTGGAGGGAACAGGTCCACCTCATCATCCAGCCATCCCTCCACACGCTCCTTTGTGCCCAGTTTGCTCAGATGGAAGGAACCAACACAGTTCCAGATCCCATTCCAAGGGCAAAGGCAGTTTCTAACGAGCCAGGAAAGCTGTGGTCCTGTCCGTGGGAGGTCAGGGTGGAGAGGATCAGGAGGGGGACTTGCCCTTGGAGCTCCCTAGTCTCTCAGGCAGGGCAGGTGGGTTATAACCACTGCAGAGATGTCTTGGATGGAGTTTGGCTGATTTTTTTGAAATATAACAATAGTAATAGTGACAACAACTATAATACAGGGTATGAGAGCTTAATCTGCAAGAACACCCCACATCCTTTGGGAGGGTCCAGTTGGGTGTGGGTGGGCACTCAGGGAAACAGGATCAACACTGAGGACAAAACTGATGCTTTTTTTATAAATTCTTTTGATTTGGGATGGAGGAAGAACACCTGAGAAGTTTGAGATTTCCTTATGTTATTTACTTGACCTATTTTATCTGAGGTCCTACCCTCACAGGGAGGGTGCTCCTCTCCCTTCATGCACGCATTCCTGCTTTTTCCTGGTTTTATTTTACTGTAGAAATACCAGGGAAATTCAAGTCTCTGAGTGGGGCCACTGACCTGTTGTCCCTGAAGGTCTCTGGAAACTTTAACAGATTCCTCCTTTGCACTACTAACCAAAACTTTGACTTAAGGAGGAGCCAGTAACAGGGAATGTGTGGGAAAGAACTCTTAATATTTTAAAACGTGCTCTTGGGCACAGGGTGGGATTCTCGGGGCTGTGCTGTACAGGACCAGGAGCTGGACTTAGATGATCCTTGTGGATCCCTTCCAACTCAGGATATACTATGATTCTATGAAAGCAGTTTCTGGCAGCAGCTGTATCCTCTGATTCTGGTGCCTTGCTGCCTCAGCTGATCCTGGCTCAGTAAGGGCATCTTTTCAGGGACAGTGGTGCAGTTGGATGTTAAAAAAGCCCCCCAGAAGCCCGAGAAATGCCCTAAAGCAGGGCAGGACAACCCTCCAGACCCCAGTGCTCAGAGGGCTCGGGGAGATGGCAGCAAAGGGCAACTCACAGCTTTGTGTTCATCACCCCAGTGCTCCCAACCTCTCTGGGGCATCACCAGCGACCCACCTATTGCCACGGCACAAACACCTTCACCAGTACTACATCCTGCAGGGGCCAAGGACTTTAACACCTCCTCTGGGTCTGCCTGGTGTGCCAACACAAAGTAACGGGCCCACTGGGGACCGGAGGTTGGGTGTGATCCCCCTCCAGCTTTGGTCTCACACCACAGGAGGCGTAAGAAGGGACTCGAGCCACAAGAAGGGACTCGAGCCACGAGAAGGGACCTGAGCCACGAGAAGGGACTTGAGCCATGGGAAGGGACTCGAGCCATGGGAAGGGACCTGCTGGCATGAGAACAGCCCCCTCCAGGGCCACGAATTCCCCAGGGGACTCGGTGGTGGGGGGGGGGAAACCAGAAGCAGCTCAATTACCATCTTCATCCGTGCGGACGATGACCGGCGAGCTCTCCGGGCCCGGCCCCACCTCCGTGTGAGCCACCACCGTGACGCGGTACTCCGTCCACTTCTCCAGGGACTCCAGCAGGATCTGACTGGTGGTTGGGGGGATATCATTCACCTCCTTAAGCTCCGTGTCCTCCGAGTCCAGCGCTCGATAGTAGACGCTGTATCCAGCCAGGACGCCGTTCTGGCTCTCGGCCGGAGGCGGCCGCCAACTTACCAGAATGGCGGTGGAGCGAGTGCTGACACATTTTACATCTTGAGGGGGGGCAGACGGTTCTACGAGGGGGGGGAAAATTCAGGAAAGGGGGGGAAGGGGGGAAGAAGAAGAGGAGGAGGAGGAGGAGGAAGAGGAGGAGGAGGAGGGGGGAAAAAAAAACAAACAAAAGATGGGAAAGGTAAAAGAAAAAAAAAAAGGAAAAAAATGGTAACGAAAAAATCTAAAATAAAACGTACGAAAATTTGGTTTAGGAAGATAAAATTAAAAGAGGAGAGAGCTTTTTCTTTTGTTGTTGTTGTTGTTGCCTTTTTTGTTTTTGAAACGAAGAGGGTTTTTTTTTTAAAAAAAAAAAGAAAAAAGCCAACGGAAATTAAATGGGGCATCAAAACTGAAATGGTGTAAAGCAAAGGACTAAAGCAGCAAGTGGGCTCGCCAAGAGGGGTCCTGCTGCTTCCACTGAGCATGGCTGGCACAAACTAAGCACCCAGCTGCACCCTATAAAAGCCCTTTCCTTTGGCTCCCTGTTTTACATCAGTCTGGCAAATCCTGCCCTGGCTGGGAAAGTACTTTTTCCAACCTCAGTCTCTGGGATCTTGAATTTCTTTGAAGGGATCTGTGAAAATTAAGTACGAAAAGCAAATCTTTTGCCAGGAGGCTTAAATTTAAGAGCTTGTACCTCCAGATGGAAGCGATTAGTTGTCCACAGACTGGAGGAGGCCAAATCCCACGGTGGGAATGCCCAGGACACTGCCAAGCAATGAGCCCACAGTGTGTTTAGAGAGGAGGGTTTGGAGAAAACACTTGCAGAAGGAGGGAGGCAGCAGGGTTTGGTGAGGGATTCAGGCACCAAGTGGGATTTTCCAAAGCAGCAGCAGGTCCAATTCCCACTGCCTGGACTACACCAGGGTGTTTCTGAGCATCCCAGGAGGGCACCTTGGGAAGGGTGGCCCTACACAGCTCCTGTTCATCCCGTGAGGAAACCTTGGGAAGGGTGGCCCTACCCAGTCACCTTCTCAGGGTGGCAGCAGACACCTGGCTAAGGGTGGTGAGGAGGTGGGGGAGGTGGAAGCTCCAGCTCTTGGTGCAGGGCTGTGCCCGAGGTACAGGAGAGCTGCAGGAAGTGTGGGTTTGTTAACGGAGATGCCGCAGGTCTGAGACCTTGGCAGAGTCTGCACAAAGGGTCTGTCACTTCTGTTCTCCAACCTGAGCCTGGGCACTTGGGGGAATTCATGGAATTTCAGGATGGTTTGAGTCGGAAGGGCCCCGAAGTTCATCCAGTTCCACCCCCTGCCATGGGCAGGGACATCTTCCACTAGGCCAGGTTGCTCCAAGTCCTGTCCAGCCTGACCTTGGACACTTCCAGGGATTAGATCACACTTCTGTCCATCCCTAATGACAATCAATCAGCCCAGGGAAGCACAGTGTGATCCATTTTCAAGGCGAATCCATAAATCCAATCTCACCCAACTGCAATAAAGAGCTTTTAACTCTCTGCAGACACTGCCAGAAACTGGAGCGAGCTTACAAGCCCCCCAAGTATCACCTGGAAGAAGCAGCAGATAAAAGCTGGTCACAACTCCTCATTCCTCTGATGCTTTTTGATTAACAAAAAGCTCTTTAACTGAGGAATGGTTGTTTTCAAACCTTGTACCTCCATCCTGAGTCACAAGCAGTTCTTTAGGCCCAATTTGCTTTGAGGACTCTGCTGAATCCTTTGCCCAGTTTGCACTGGAGTGAGAGCCACATATTCTCCACATTCCTCCACAAGACAGAGGGAAGTGGGTTTGCAGAAAGGGCAAAGATACTCCTTCCTCTGCAGTCTGAGCACCCTGCCCAGCAGGATATTTGGGGTGTTTTCCTACTATTTCTATGTTTCATTGCTGCCTTTAACCTGGCAGAATGACCCCCTTCTCCTCAGCAACTCCCAGTGAGGAGGCTGAGTGCCCCAGCCATGGCTGGCCACACAAAATAACACAGAATATGTCAAATGAACAAAACCAAAAGGAACAAACTGGAAAATAAAACATAAATCAGGCCAGTAATTTGAAACAAAAAAAAAATCAGAAAGGAAATCATAATAATAAAATAATACTGATATAAAAAGTGACTCCTTCCAGAACATTCCCAGTCTGTTTACCTACCTTCCACGCTTCAACTGCTAACTTATAAGACTTTCTCACAAGAGAGCAAGAGGAACTGAGCTACGAGGCCAGACCAAGCTCCTGGTGGGTTTCTGCACATGACTGGCTTTTAAAATGCCACTCTGCCCATGACCAGTCCTCCCGAGTCCTCCCCCTGTCATCAGAACCTCAGCTATTGCAGAAATGGCAATTTTGGACCCCAATCTGTTCTCTTTTGCTAAGCTATCAGCACAGAGAGCAGGGAGCAGGGTGGCACATTCCCACTGATGGATCTCCTTCCCCTTTGGCTCTTTCCATCTGCTGGGATTGATGCAGCACCTTACCCAGAACAGAGGTTACTCCCACACCCCAGAACCAACTCAAATCCGTTTCAGGATATGGAGGGAAAGGCTGAGCCCTCTCCCATTGCTGCCAGGATGCCATTCCCTTCTTTTTTTTACTCCCCAGCAGAGGCTGGTCATATTCAAACCCACCTCTCCTACTCACACCAGCCAAAGCCACCACAGCCGAGAAACCCACTGCAGAGAGGGTCTGACCTGACCTACCCTTCCATCCTGAACCTCATTCTGAAAGCCCCAGTGAGCAGAGCTCAGCTCCAGCCGGGCCTGGGGTCACTGCACTGCCGCTGCTGCGCGTGTCTCGCTCACTCACCCTCTCCTCCAGCACAGGGACCTACCGAGAGGCCCTGAGGTGAGGCCTCCTTTTGGGATGGTTTGCACTTTCTCTGGTCAAAAAGGAGGGGTGGGGTGGGGGTGATATGGGAGAAGGCCCAGGTGCCCCCCGGGCCCCCTCCCCGTCACTCTCATCGGCCGCAGCACTGGATGGGAAGGAGCCGCCCAGTGCTGACGCTGGAGACGCCTGGGGAGCTCATGGCACTGTGATTCCTTCACAATCCAGCCCAACCTGTGTGACCCTGGAGACGTGGGGACAGCCCCGAGGCCCGGGGAGCTGCTGCAGGAGGCCAAGAGCCACAGCCCAAACTGGGGGCTGCGAGTTCACATCTGTAACCAGCCCCTTCGCTGGGCAGGGAGCCACGGCACGGGCAGGAGCCCCCAGCCAGGAGAGCACCACCTTTGTCTGCTGGGCTGTTTTCACCAGCAGACAGCATTTTGGGATCCCTCCCCACCCTCCCATGGGCTCCAGGACATCCATGAGTGTGTGCAGAGCCACACACGTGTGGGTGAGCCTGCAGCAACAGGGTGGACTGTATTTGTGAATCTGCTTGAGACCAGCCAGTTACTCACCTGAGCTGCATCTTTTACATGCTTTAAAGTTGACTGTCCAAGCCACAAGAATGACCCTTACTGACCTTGTACAATATATATCATGTTTTTTAACCCTTTAGGTACCATAGACTTTGGATAAGTTTCATTCACTTCATGTACTGTGAGGAAGGGGGATGGGAAGGAGAGCAGAGCTAATGGGGGTGGGGGGGAACATCCTTTCTTAGGCAGGAACAGAGGGTGAGAAAGCCCCGTTGTTCCTCTACACCTGCACATGCAGCCTCACAGCACCCACCCTGCCACCCCTGTCTGCTGCCCACGCTTTTCACCCTGAAATTTCCAAGTAGGAAGAGTTGCCAGGGAGCCCTGGGAAGGTCATGGCTAACCAGAAAGGGCAAACCAGCTTCTTCCAGCCATGAGAGAGTTCTGTTAAGTTTTACACTCTACGTCTCTGGTACTTGAAGAGTTAAAACCCAGCTACTTCAAGAAGAAAAAGATACTTTACCTTTAGTTTAATGGATTTTACTTTGGTTATGATGCTCAGGAGGAGCCACCCTGACAGGGAGGTGCAGGGAGGGGGTGCAGTGCAGGGGGCTGCGACATGCGGGGAGGGGGGAGCAGCGAGGGCTGGGAGGGGGATCTGACATTCCAGGGACAAGATGCCATCGTGGTGTGACATCACCCAGCAAGGGACAGACAGAGAGAGCAGGGAGCTGGTTCATCAGGCTGCAGAGCATGCAGGCAAGGCAAGCAGAGAGCAGAAGAGAGAAGAAAGAAGAGGCATGGAGCGGGCCAAGGAGGAGCTGAACGGAAAAGGAGCTGCGGAGGGAAGACACAAAAGCCTGTCCCGAGCCAGAAGGTCTGTGAGCCGAAGGATGTCGCCTGGACCAGGGAGAATTGACTCGTTCCTCCAACAGCCAGCCAGGAAAAAATGTTTCACCGTGTTACAGGACACTGACAGCTCCCAGCTGATGTTCTTAAGAGCGTTAAATTAATGGAACTCTCCCTATGAAAGCTGAGCTACAGAGAGAGAAACCCGGCCCTGTTCTGGGCAGGTGCCAAGTTAGAAAAAGCCCCAAAGCCTTCCCCTTTCCCAGATCCCCTTCTCCTCACCCTTTAGGGACAAATTTTCAGCTTCACTAAGCCCTACTGCCATCAGCTTCCACACCCCTCTTCCAGCCTGTTTTATTGAACCAGAAAGAACAAATCCCAGACCCTTTTTTCCTCCCATCCCCACAGATCTCAAGGAGAGAAACCCCTTGGAAAACAGAAGCAGAGTGTAAGTTTAACACTTATTTTTCAGGTCTTTTCAGTTCATTTCCCCCATCCCACAGTGATGCTCCCTCTGACAGTACCACACTGGGATCAGAACCAGCAGATGTGCAGCAGAGTCAGGAAAGGATTTTCCTATGAAACGCAGAGAGAGTATGGAGAAAAAAAAAAGAGAAGGGAAAAAGGGGAAAAACATTTGAAGGAAAGAAGAAAACAAAAATCTTTGAAGGGAGTGGAGGCCTGAGAAAGCCCCAGTGAGGAATTCTGTCTGTGCAGAAACAGACTCCCCTTTCTTCCCACTCCTCAGAGGACAGAAAGAGAAGGAGAAGGGGAAAGAGAGAGACAGCAGGATGTGACAATCAAAAAACCCAGCCCAGAGCCTGCTGCTCCCCCTTGTTAGGGACTCTGAGGGATGGGAGTGGGTGCTCTCCCTCCTCACACTGGTGACCAGAGCCATTTCTGAGTTAGTTCTGCTCCCGGCTACTCCAAACTGCAGCGGAGTGATTTAGTAGAGATGAGAGGAGACAGAAAACACAAAGAACAGCTGCCACAGCCACTCATGCAGTGAAAAAACACCTCATTTAAAAGCAAAGATCTGTGAAAAGCCCAGGTTGAAATATTGCCATCCAGGGTTATTGTCCCCGGGGCAACAGCAAAGGGAGACAATCCATTAAACTAAAACCAGCATGTTTTGGTTGCATACACTCCACCCTGGTATCATCAATATCCCCCCTCCCTGCCTCCACATGACTCCTTCCTCCCACTCTGCCGGAGCCCAAACGGGACCATTCCCAGCACTCACTGGGCCAGCAGATCTTCCTCCCCACAGCTGTGGAGCTGCTCACGGAAAAGAGCACGAGGGCTGCTTCCCCAAAGGGTGGTGAAAACGTTGGGCTTGGGAACATCACCTCCCTTCCTCCTCTCCCTCCGACTCCCCACCACCTCCCTGCTCCATTGCCTGTGCCCCCCTTCCCGACGGCTGCTGCTGGGGCTGCGTGGGGACAGGCTGGGGGGTCCTGTCCTCCCTGAGCATGCTCAGCACCACGAGCCCCTCGCTGCTCCCACCCCACGTGGATGGTGCTACCTGGCCCCTCACCACCCCCCAAAATGCTCCTCGCTCACATCTCAGCTACCCGCACCAGCAAAGCGAGACAGAAGGGAGCAGATCCCAAAGGGGGTGTCCCCCTCACCCCCCATCCCCACAGCGAAACCGCAGGGCCACCAACGTCCCCCCCCCAGCTCCGTACCCCCGTGCCCACCATCTCTGGCTCCCTGACTGTCGTCCCCTCAGAGAAGGGTGGGAAAAGGAGAGACACCTACTAGACTGCAAGGTGCGCTCTCGGACCTCCGGGGTGAAGGCCCCCAGGCCCAGAGCCGAGCGGGCGGCCAGCCGGAAGACATACTCAGTGTTGGGCTTCAGGCCTTCCACCGTGAAGGACGTCGTCGGCTCGAAGTTCTTCAGCACCTGAGGGGGGCGAGGCGGGAAGAGAAAAAAAAACCGTAAAACCAAACCAAAAAGGAGCAGAGGTGAACCCTGCCCGGAGACGCCTGCCCTGCTCCCCTCTCGCTGGGAATGGTGGGGCTGGGATGCTCCTCAGCCACAGACCTGCTCCTCTCTGGACTCACCTCCTTGCTGTGGTCTCCTTCCTTATAGAGGAGCTCGTACTTCACTATGATCTCCTGGCGTGGAGGGCTCCACGTCAGCACGATGCTCGTCTCGGTCTTGGCATCTGCTCGGAAGTTCATCGGCTGCCCAGGAACTGGCACGGGGAAGGAGCGGATGGGGCCGAGGAGGCAAGATAAGAAACAGGAGAAAACACATTAGCTTGGCTAATTAGAAGGCTCCTGCCCTCTCTTCTTCAAAGCCTGTGTGGGAAGAGCACGTCAGCAGCAAAATGCCACACTGCAGTGTGGGCAGGTCCTGCCTCTACAGCAGTGGAGTTAAATCCCACTGCAGGACTCCAGCATGTGCAGAGCTGCTGGAGAAGAAGTGTCCCACTGGATCATATGCCTCTTTCTCGGCAGTGTGGAACACAGCCCTTTGCAGTAATTCCCAGTATTACAAGACTCTGGAAGTAGGAAGCCCATGAGGATGCAGGGTTTCCTCACCAGCACCCCATGCCATAAGCACTGAAAAGAATGTTGGGTGACAGCCTCTGATAAAATACCTCATGTTTGCAGCTCAGCACATCTGCTGTGACAATTAGGGCTTTGTTTTGCTCCTCTTGCAGAAAAGAGTAAAAAAAGGCTCGTTTCCCACTCATCTCTGAAAAAATAGTTTCTGGGTCCTTCAGGGAGAGTCAAAGTGTTACCACTGCCTGGGCACTGAGTGGTTTAAGGTCTACTAAAGACATTTAGAGTTATAAAAAGGTTTTGGTTGGAAGGGACCTCAGAGATCTTCCAGTTCCACCCCCTGCTATGGGCAGAGACACCTTCCACCAGCCCAGGCTGCTCCAAGCCCCATCCAACCTGCCCTTGGACACTTGCAGGGATGGGGCAGCCACAGCTCCTCTGGGCAACCTGTGCCAGGGCCTCCCCACCCTCACAGCCAAAGAATTTCTTCCCAACATCTAATCTAAACCTCCAAACCCAACCAACACCTCTCCTTCCCACATCCCAGGGCAGTGACACAGGTGCTCACCTCCCTGCTGCGTCTTAACCTGGATGGGGTCGGAGAGGGGCCCGTCTCCCACGGAGGTGAAGGCCAGGACCCGCACGGTGTAGGTCTCATCCTCGAGCAGGCTGCCCACCGTGGTCAGCAGGCTGTCGTCCACGTTGTGCTTCTGCCAGTTGCTGACGGGCTGGTCGGGCTCCATGGTGTAGTAGACGCGGTAGCCGCGGATCTGCCCGTTGGGCTCCACCGGCTCCTCCCACTGGATGATCATGGTGGTGCTGCTCAGCATCCGGCCCTGCACGTTCCGGGGGGCGCTGGCGGGAGCTTGTTCCCCGGTGCGAGTGACCACCGACTCGCTGGGAGGCCCCTGCCCGATGCTGTTGACCGCAGAGACCCAGATCTCGTACTCGGAGTTGGGGCTGAGCCCCCCGATGCTGTAGCGCGTGGTGGTGATGTCCTCCTTGATCTGGTACGGCCCATCCTGGCTTTTAGACTTGTATTCAATGACATAGTAGGACACGGGGTCTGGGTTTCCAGAGTCCCAGGTGATGGTGATACTTGTTGCTGTTGTCTCTGTCACCATTGGAGTTCCAGGAGCCTTGGGAAGTGCTGAGAATCAGGAAGAACAGGCATTTAAAAAAAAACAAAACACCACAAATGCTGAAATGGTGCCTAATTGGGCTGGTTAGGGCTGCGGGAGCCGGAGGCACAGCACCAATCACGGCAGCTCGGGAGAGTGCTGCTGGAATATTATGAACCTAGTTATACACTCTATTATCCTCCTTAAACTGCTCCATCAAAGGGAAGGCGTTCAGCTAAACATCTGGAATCATTAGCTCAGACTTCAGCTGCACATCCGCCGGCTCACATGGCAGGGACGGGAAGCAGCTTTGCAGGAGCTCCTTCCCAGCACACGCTCAGATGTTCCAAATGGCTCTGCCACTGCTGAACCTCCCCCTCTTCAGCAGGAGGCAATGGCACAGCGTGGGCTGAGCTCCTCAGAACAAAACCCCATAAATTCTGGGAGTGCTTCCTCTGAAGCCACAAAGGTGTGTTAATACTCATCTCCCTCTCCCTCAGCCAGATGACTCCCCTTGGAGCTTGTTGGGGACTGCATGATGCCCAACACCTTCAACAGCAAGTGTTAAGTCTTCTCAAGCTTTACCTATTCTCAAGCTTTATGTGTTGTCCTCACTACACTCTTTAGACCCTTTCCAACCTCATCTTACCATAGAATCCCAGACTGGCTTGGGTTGGAAGGGACCTTAAAGACCATCCAGTTTCACCCCCCTGCCATGGGCAGGGACACCTTCCACTAGACCAGGTTGCTCCAAGCCCTGTCCAACCTGGCTTTGAAGCCAGTCTTCTCTAGACCAATAAAACTCCCATTTCTCCTTTCATCTTCTGCCTTGGAGAGCTGCAGATGCTCACACGCAGCAACGCAAGAAAGAACAGGACAAATAAAATGACAAAAGGCAGAAGGTACCAGCAGGGCAAGATTCCCCATCTGAGGAGATGGGAGAGTTGGAAGCAGAAGCAATCTACCCTTCACAGCAGCTTTTTAAATTGAGAGGATAAGACAGGGAAGGAAGGAAACACTCAGGAAAATAAAGAGGACCTGAGTCCAGCCCCAGGCATCCTTCTGCTGGCACGAGAGCCCACTCCCTGTGCAGAAGCTCAGGATGAGTGTCATGCCAAGATTCACTAGTCCCTGCACATCTCTCCTGTCAGACCTTCCTCAGGCAGATCACTGATATGACACGATTGTTTTTCTTTATCTCTCCCCTTTTCCAAAGTGTTTCTCCTCTCATCCCCCACCCGCCGCATCCTTTCCCACCCCGTCTCTCCCAGATCCCTCGTGGGCAACACCAGCACTCGGAGCAGACACCAGCTCACACAGAGCTCTACACTCACCCAACCTCAGGGGCTTCCTGCTTGGGTTTAATACTCCCCTGCTGAGGATAGAATAGATTGAAGATGGCACCCGTGCTCCTCTTGGGAATCACTAGCTGGAAGCTGGGGTTATTCCCCGTCTTGTTGAGGCAACAACGGCCACTAAGATGCTGGAACTAAGCTCTACTGCAAGGGTTCACATGCCAGAGATCCTCAGGGCCTTGGCTGAATCTCTAACCTTGGAACAGGATGGCATGCAGGCTCCAAGCCATCCAAGGCTCCTTGCAAAGTGCCCAGCCAGCCTCATATGCCAGGACAGACACAAGCATGCAGGGACTGGAGCCACACTTCTCTTCATAACAAACACCTCAGGTGTCCTAAAGCGAGGGAAGGTCTCAAGCCACCAGCTTCCCCTTCACTGTGGGTTTCCTTGCGTGTGGGATCCCTGAGGACACTTGCACAGATCCCAGCACACGGCACTGGGGGTGCACAAGTCTGTGTCCCTGCCCATGGCCACGGACCTCCACATGTACACACAGGCTGGTAGCAAAACATGGACTTACACACGTGCAGCCAGGCACCCACACGCCCACGATGCAGCCACGGTGCCCCTCTCCATCTCCCACACCTTGGACATGCAGAACTGTGTCCTTCTCCGTGCAAACACACACCCCCACTCGTGCACAAGCACCTTTGTACATGCAGAACTGTGTCCTCCTCCATGCACACACACACCCACTCGTGCACGAGCACCTGGACATGCAGGACCGTGTCCCTCTCCATGCACACACACACCTGGCCATGCAGGACCGTGTCCCTCTCCATGCACACACCCACTCGTGCACGAGCATCTGGCCATGCAGGACTGTGCCCCCACACTCCTCTCGTGCAGCTCGGGCAGTCCCAGGCTCTCCCCATGCAGAGACACAGGACGATGCAGGACCCAACATTCCCATTCGTGCCACATCCCCCGAACGCTCCCATGCACGGGCACGGCACGTGCCCGGGTGTGCTGTGCCCCCATGCTCAGACCCTCTGCCCCGTGCCCTGCCCGTGCCCCCCGCCCCGTGCCCGCTCCCCCCGCGTGCAGCCGGGCCCCGCGCTGGCTCTGGCCGTGCTCACGCTCCCTTACATTTCACCGTGATCTGGGCAACGGCTTCTATGACTCCCAGACTGGACATGGCCACACAGGTGTAGTTGGCGGAGTCCTTGACGTCCGTGAGCTCCAGGACGTTCCTGCCCACGGGCATGTCATCCTCGGGCGTCAGGTCCTCCGCTCCCTGCATCCACTTGACGTAGGGCATGGGCGAACCCACGGCCACGCACGTGATGTTGACGTTGCCCCCGGGCATGATTTCATGGCTGACAGGTAAGATGGAGAAGCGAGGGGCCACACGGCGAACTGTGGACGAGACGCACAGAGGTAACAAAAAAAAAAACCAACCGAAAAACCAAAATAAAGTAAAAAAAAAAAAAAAAAACCAAAACAAAAAAAAAACAAAAAAAAAAGAGAGAGAGAGAAAGAAAGGAAAGAAAAAGAAGGGAGAAAAAAGAAAAAAGAGCAAAAGGTAATTTAAATACAGATGGGGTTTTGTCATCGTTTATTTTCTTCCTTCATTAAAAACGAAACGAAAAAACGAAGAAATGAAAAAATCGAAAACCGAAAACCGAAAAAAAAAACTAAACTCCAAATAAATTTGTACTTCACAAACAATATATAGAATATAGACATAAAAGCGATATTTCATAGCAACAGGGTTCCATTGATCAAGATTAGACCCATCACAGCACAGATAAATACACAAAAATTTATTAGCAATTTCTCATCTTTACTGGCAAGAGCTGGCATGGCGAGCGTCCAAAAATCTCCTCCGTGGCCGCTGGGGCCCCCAGCTCCCCGCTCCACACCCCGGGAACCTGCTCCTCCCCTTTCCCAGTGGAGTCTGACCCCGGATCACCTTCTCCCAAAAGGAACAGCCCGTCCACCACCACGGCCCAGCGTGGTCCAGGTGCCCCCTCCGTCTCCAGAGAGGGGCCCTCTCCCACCCAGGGGTGCTGCAGAGGTGGGGAGGGGGTGAGGAGAAGGTCGGGATGGAGATGGAAACTTCTCAACGTTTTGCCTTGTTGGACCCAGAGAATTCAACAAAGAGAGAAGTGTCACATCCCCAAATTCCAGACGCGCCACTCGAGAAGTAAAAGGCAAAATGGTCAACAAGGGAGGAGAGGGAGTCCCCGGAGCGGGACAGAATTTAGTTGGTGCCTGCGTGTGAGAAGCGTCCAGGGGAACACAGTCCCCCTGGAGCGAGAGAGAGTGTGGAAAAGATGAGAAACTCTAATGAAATTTTTGTGGTTTTCGGGTATAGAAACCCTAACGAAGCCTCTTTAAGATCTGACACGGTTCCATCGATAGATGCAGCTCTCAGAGTCACAAACATCATGCAAAATAGGTAAAAAAGAGAGACAGAGAGAGAGAGAAAGAGAGAAGGAGAGAGGAAAATGCAGAGAAATATAATTTCTGGGCGGCTAGCAAATGCCCACATGGATACTGGATAGAGAGTGAGCGACAGAGAAAGGAAGGAAGACCAGGAGAAGGAGAACAAGAGGGGAAGGGAGAAAGAAGAGAGAGAGAGAGAGGGAGGGGAAGGGGGAAACCCACTTTAATGCTGCATACTTTTTCTAGCTGATGTGACCCAATGTGGTGGCTCACATTGTCACATCTCAGCCCTGGCGGAATAATAAATAGAATAGAATTAATAAGAAAAACAAGGTAATGAAACTTTTAACGTTGAGAAAACAGTGACATGTTCTGTGCATCTCCTTAGCAGAGAGGTGGATGCAGCTTCCAGACCTTACACAGGAAGAACATGGACGCAAAGGGGGAGGCTGTGGTTTCCTTGGCTCCATTTTCTGAACGACCCGGGCTGGCTGGAGGAACTGTGGGGGCCCTTCCTTAGGGGGAAAAGCAGGAGAATGGACAAAGGAGAACATGTGTGGATCAGAAAGGCCCTAGGGAGGGAGCTGAGGGCAGGGTCTCATCCTCACAGGCAAAGACAAAAGGATATGGACCCGGGAAAAATGCAGGAACAGCAGCAGCCGGAGGGGAATGGGAGTGCAGGATTCCTCCAGCTCCAGGGACAGCCATGCAGGAACTCCCTCAGGCAGGGTGGGCGAGGGGGCAGGAGAGTTTGGAGTGCTGGGGGCCTGAGAACCACCTGTCCCTGCTGCCCTATTCCCAGGTAACTTCGGAACAACCTCTCTAGGGCTCAGTGGCCGTTGCCTCATGCAAAAGCAAAGCCAAGGGCAGCAGAGCTGAGCCTGCCCTCGCTCCTCCCGAGTCCCAGTGCCTTCAGATGTCCCCTGGAACTGATGTCTTGGGGTTTTCTAGTATTTATCTCACTTCCCTGGCTGTCACTCAGCTTTATGGATCTTTTCCAATGGGAAGGGCAGTGCCAGGAAAGCTAGTGGCTGTTTGCCATTTAGTGGGGCTTTGGTAAACAAAAGCCAACTACAGCCCTTGCATCGTCCTGCAAGGTGACAAGGGACATCTTGACACACGGTCTGGTCTCCCCATCGGGCTGTCAGACTCTTTTCTGCAGGTACTGGTAGCCAGGAACCAGTACTGGGAGGCAAGGAAGAGAAGACTTCCAGATTTGTGGCACTGGAAGGTCAGGAATGGCAGAGGAGAGTTCCTGCATGCATGGGTTTGCAGGGATAATGGGTGGCATGCCCTCAGCTGGGGAAAGAATTAGCATGTGGAGGGAGAGACTGTAAACTCACCTGACCACTGACACTAGAAGGTGACTTTCTACCTGGAGAAAGGTGTGAGGAGGGTTTTTTACCACCTCAGGGACCAGCACTGGCTCAAAGGATCAGGCAACATGCTCCTTCCTCCCTCCTGTGACTGTGGAGGCCTTTCAGCCCTAAAAATGAAGGTACATCCCTGTTTCCTACTCCATCCTTCTTCCCACTGCTTCTGGAGGTACCACAATTCAGAAAATGGAGCCAGGTGAAAACCACACCTGTCACAGTCTGAGACAAGATGGAGAGAACTTGGAGAGAAACAAGTGGGGTCAACATGCAGACAAATCTGGGGTGGGGATGACTCTTTAGAGGAGGGGCTGGCATGTAACCTTCTGGAGAGGGGGAGGCAAGGTGGGAAAGGTGAGGAGGAATGGGGAGACATATCCGGACAAGATCCGGTCAGCAAACAGCATCAACAGCAACAAACAACGGCAGGTGGGATGCAAACACTGAGTTGTCATGGGAACAGAACAAGACAGTTAATTCAAACCGAAGCTAATCGCAAAGAAATAAAACCGAACCGAAAGAGAAAGGAAAAAAAAAACGAAAACAAAGAAAAGGAAAGAAAAAGGAAGAACAAACCAGAATTTAATAACTGAAAAGCATTATCTGATGTAGGGCGGAGTGCTGAGAATCGGAGTCTGAAGGGAGCAGACTGTTCCTGGCTGTGGTTTTGGGCAGGGAAGAAGAGATCCACTCACAAAACACAAGCTCACAAAGAACTGCAGAGCAAACCCTCCCCTCCTCCTCACAGCTCCCAGGGGTGCAGGTCAGCTCCGTGGGGTCACAGGGCACTTTGGGGCTGGTTTAATTTGGATTAGGGCTCCTGAGAGCCCAAAACAGGCAGCAGCACTTCCGTGGTGCATCCTGGTTTAAAAAAAGCTACACATTCCTGTGTGTGCACAAGTCTACCAACATCCACACACCGGTCTAGGATGGGAAAATAACTCCAATTAAGTGCTGGAGACCTCAGAGAGTCCCTGGATACATCCCTGCCACAGCTCAGGGCTGTGACAACCACAGTAGTTTCAGGGTTCATCTCTGGCTACCCACCACCATGCCCCTGTTCATTTTAATTGCTGCACCACTCGGGTTTGGCTGGTGACATGGAATTTGTCAAGGTGAGAATCTCTGGGTCAGCCTTTAGGACAAGGCCCAGGAGGAAGAGAGCAGCGGTGGGAAGGAAGCTGGAAGTGCAGCTAGAGGTGGAATCAAGACCAATTTCAGCCCTGGGTCCTGCTGGGTGTCACACACAGCAGCTGAAAGAGGGAAATTTTACAGGTTAAAAAAGTGGTGAAAGAGATTCCTTTCCATTTTGCTTTCTGACACTTTCAAAGGACCGGGAAGAAAAGAACTGCCCTCTCTGGAAATGAAACACTGGGACAGGGCAGTGGCTTTGCTTTACAGACACTTCCCTAACACTTCTCCCAGTTCCTGGTACAAGAAGCACCTTCCCTGAGTTCCAGGGATGTTCTGGTTTCCAGGACAGCTTTGTCAGACCTGGGTTACGAAGCCGACCTCGCATGCGGACACGGACGTTCATGCTCCATGTGCAGCAGCTCCCGACGGACACACACACAAGCAGGCACACACAAACAGACATTTTCCATGGCCAAAAAACTCCCAGGAGCTTTTTTCAAACAAGGATACAGCTCGTTACTGATAGAACCAGATTTCAAGACAGGAGCTGGACGTTTGGGATGCAAGTTGAATTATCTCGATGCAGAGGAGCCACCTCTGAGGCACAGGGAGATTTCTGAAGTGCAGTTAGTTATGAGTCTGTTTAATTGGCTGTTGGATAAGCATTTCACACTGCAAATCTGCACCCCAAATCGGGCTTTTTTAAGAAACAGAACAGATCCATAACTTTTCACACCCTTGGAAAGCCAATTGGTTTTGTTGCTGCTCACGGAGGCAGAGGTTAACCCAGTTTGTGTTGTGTGAGTGGCATTTTTGGCTTTTTCGGTCCCAATCAGCGTGGCTAAGGTTCCCCACCACCACCACTCTGTTAAAGAAGAGGTCCACAAGGTGAGAGGTGTTTTTGCAAGGGACAGATTTACAGACCTGGTCGGAAGAGACACTGTGAGATCCAGGGTTGACATTTGCAACACCAGAATCCATCCTTAAAATGCGTTCCCAGGACGCTGCTAGTGAGAGAAATCTGAGGACCAACCAACCAGTTTGTGCTGAGGAAATCCACCAGTTGCACTTTTTAAGCCCCTTCCAGATTCCCTCAGGGAGAAGCAATGTTGGAGGAGGAGAGAGGTGGGGAAAAGGAGAAACGTTCTGGACAAGAACCCGTCACTTCAAACCCCGATTCACATTAAACCAACTCAAAGTGAAAACACGTCTCGTACCTTAAAGAAGAAATTAATTGGGAAAAGGAAACGAAAGAAAGTGAAGTGACTGGTTGAAAGCACCAAACAAAACCAAATGGTATTGAACATTTTGACACTCAGCAAGCTGCTGCTCCAAATGAGGTGAGAAGGCGGACATTATTGGCCATTTTGGTGAGACAGGAGTCATTCCGTCTTGCTCCAAAATGAGGAGGGGGTAGGGAAAGGGTGCCAAAATAATGTGCAGCCTCTACATTATTAGTGAAGCTTAGATTACACCTGTCCTCCCCTCCCAAAAGGTGGTGTGTCCCTGCCCCTGCGTGTCCGTGCAGCCGCCTCTGCCTCCTCCTCCCTCTCCCATTCCAATTCCAGGTTCGTTCCTCTGGGGCCAAACGCTGTTGGGTTTGGATTTCCGACCTCCGTCCCTCCACAGGACGAGACACTTCCCTCCTCATGCCCATCTCCTTCCTCATTTCCTTCACGGTGAATAAAAATAAATGAGTAAACAGGTAGATAAATAAAGAATGAGCCCAAGGCTTGGATTTGGTCTGGAGGAAATCCATTACCTTCCCAATAATTGTTACTTTTCACTTAAAAAACCACATTAGCTGAGTGACAGGCTGGCTGAACATCTCTGGTCTTTTGTAAGTCTTTTTTTTTTTTTTTCCTGTTGCTTTTTACAGGATTAAACAGAAAATCATCGAAATCCAATTGTTTTTCAAGCAGCTCTGCAATTTTAAACACAGACTCGACTATTTTAGTTTTTGTTATTTTAATTTGACAAGGTGTAATCTAATTTTTTCCCCTAAAACAAAGAGAACAGCGATGCAAAAGGTGTAAGAGACACAGGCAGGCAGAGATTTCGAGATCAGTACAGCACAGTGTTCCTGCAAAGTGCCCTCTATAGAGAGATAGTCATGTATATACATAGATATATACACAGTTTTGAATTTTTTTGGTTGTTTTTTTTTTTGGGGGGGGGGTGGCTTTTTGTATCCATTTCCATTTCCTGATACCCTTGAGAAATCCTTCTGCAGAAACACAGTGAAGTTTTCGTTTGCTTTGTTTGGTTTGGAACTAGAATTTCAGAGCTGAGGACACCCCAAACATGGACAGGGCGCTCCCCCACCCATGGAAATGCTAAAATAACCCTGAAAAACTACCCCAGAACTCTCCATCCCTAAATTCCAGCACCTGGAAACTGGGCACTGCAGAGGCAGCTGTACAACCCAGTGGTGGGTCTGCCTCCCTCCTTTTCCATTCAAGAATTTATCAATCTAGTCTAAAAAGGTCTTAAAATGCCTACAGTTTAAAATACCAATGACTGTTTTGCCCTCATGGCTATTTGTTAAATCTTTAGTGCAAGTGGAATTATTTCCTTCAACCTTTAAATGGCATTGAAAGGGAATAGCTCAGCACTGGTTCCACTTGGAACCAAGCACCAGCTCTGGTTTGATGGTCAAATTACACATGAGTCAAACTTAACCCAGGCTAGAGGCTAAATTATTGCTTAAATTAGTCACATTTTAATCTATTTTGAAGTTTATATTCTGAGGTGCTCAGCACATTATTCCTGCATTTTCTATGGGGTTTATTTCGTTTGATTTCTACTTGTTCTGCTCCTACGTGTTTAGCCCTGGCCTGGTTTCATCTCTGGCCTCTCAGTGAGCTGAGGTTTTCCTGAGAGCCTTGAGAATAACTGGGAATGTTCTCAGCATGACCTGGACTGCAGAACCTGACTGGGGGTGACTAAGCACTGAGCTGCCTCTGACAAGCAGCAAAGGCAGGGCCTGAGCAGGCACAGCAGCACTGGGCTGGTTTAAATTCCTGCTGAGCCATTTACAGCTCCCTGGGCTGGAAAAGAGCAGAGCCACAAGAAGCTCTGAGTGGAGAGGAAAAAGGATTATCCCTGCAGCATCCCAACTGCTGCCTTTTGTATCTCCTGACAGGGTCCCGCTGCGTGAAAAAGGGGAAAAATTTTAATTTTGGTAAATTCAACCATGACAACACGTCCTGTACCAGCAGCAGCAGCTCTGCAGAGTCAGAGGATGCCAAAGCACAGCCCACATGGCTCATTCCTCCTTCCCTTTGGGATATGGAGGATCACAGGGACACATGGTCCTTACACACAGTGCTCCATCCCCAGCCAAGCAGCTGCTTGTTGGGATCAAAACAGAGCAATTGAGGTGGCAGTCAGGCTTTCCAAATTGAGAGGAGACCTGCAAATGGCTCTGTTTCCAGGGGGCAAAACATCCATGGCCACAGGTCCTGGATGAGCAGACCCTTGTCCTCGCTGGGGTAACTGAGCTCCACGTGTGGGGACTCCCTGAGGCTCAGGCAAAACACCATCAGGTACCACAGAGCAGTTTGGGTTGGAAGGGACCTTAAAGATCATCCAGTTCCACCTCTCTGCCATGGGCAGGGACACCTTCCAACCTGGCCTTGGACACTCCCAGGGCTGGGGCAGCCACGGCTGTGCAGGGAGAGGCAGGAGCCTCTCAAACCCCACCACGGACTGACAGCTCTGGAGTCGCAGGATTTCAAATCCATCCCTTCCTGCAATCACCATGGGCCAGAGGTTTGTGTCCCTAGGGATACACAGAAGCATCTGAGGAGACTTTTGAAAGCCAGGTGAGTTGTGTGGCTCCCATGAAATCAGCATTCCCACCTGAGGGTGTGCTGACTTGCACTAGAACTGTGCCCTTCTTCTCACTGCCTACAGGTGAAACCTGGACAACTGGCTCAGCCCAGAACCTTCCACACACCCTGGGCTGGTGGCAGAGTTCACCTCACCTGTTTCTGACCTGCTTTTGTGGGTCTCCAGAGAGACACTTCTGCCTTTGACCTTGGATATTCCCTGTTGGAAAACTCTCTGTTATTTTGGACCATGGCATGATCTGACCTATAATAAAACACAAGGTAAATCCTTATCCAATAATTTCAAGACCATGCCCATGGTTTGGGTTGGAAGGGACCTTAAAGATCATCTTGTTCCAACCCCCTGCCACAGGCAGGGGCACCTTCCACTAGACCAGGTTGCTCAGAGACTGTAACTTTAGCAAACCATAAGCTCTTCTAGCCAGGTACCAAGTCTCTATTTCCTCACCCAGTGTCATTCCAGCCTATCATGACTACGTCCCATTTAGCTTGAGTTTATTGTTGTTGATATCATTAATATTATTTTTATTGGCTTTTAAGGAAGAATTTAATCTTCAAACCTTCTCAGATCACAAGAGATTCTACCAGCAGCAGCGCGGTTTGGCCACGTTAGAAATACTTTAGGAAAGAGAAAATAAACAAATAAAAAACAATGGTGTATAAATCCCTTTTTAATTGCACCTAAATCCTGAAACTTAAACTCCTAGTCATGAAGGAAAATCCTGTAATTAGGAGTGATTATCACCTTTTAGTCCTAGGCAGGAGGGAGGTGGGATGGGAAAACCTCATTTCGAACACTATTCCTTTTCTCTTTTTTTTTCTCTTTTTTAAATATAGAACAAGCCTTTTTTTCTTCTTCTTCTTTTTTTTTTTCTTTAAATAGAGCCTTGGGGCTGGGGGCTGTTTTTTGGCTATTGTTGGCATCCAAGTCAGAAGAGCCACAGCTGGTCTCTTCCCAAAGACATTCCCAAGAGCGCAGCATTTCGGAGTGGAACCCTCGTACCTATGGGGAGGGGGGAGAGACTTGAAAGGGGGAGGGGAGAATACCAGCACTGAGGGTCCGAGCACTGAAATCTCAGCATTTTAAGAAAAAAGAGAAGGACAGACAGAGAGAAAGAGAGAGATAGAGCAAGAGAGAGACAGATACTGTGTCAATACTGCACTGGATTTCTCAAAAATCACACAGCTTTAATACCTGTGCCCTAGGAAAGCCACTCCTTTGGTAGCTGGTTGAGGTGAGGACTGACGGGCAAAGGGAAAGGCATATCCAGGGAAAGGGCTGGCATTCAGTTCTGCACAGGGAAAGCACCAAGCACCACGGGTACCACTGACACACTGCAAACCCCCTGTTCACTCTCCCATGTGGCCCAGGACGCACACATGGGAGGCAACAGGGGCTTCGTGGGGATAAACAGGGAGATGAGAAGAGGGAAAAGAGGCATTTTCAGCTCCAATGTCACTGGTCAGATTCCTGGTGGCTGTTTGCAGTAGCTGCAGCTGCCAGATGTGCCCCAGCAGCCCATTCCAGGGGCTGCCACAGCTGCAGCTCTCTCCCCACGCTCCTTTGGGAAGGAGGGCTCTACCTTTGCTGCACCTGGCTGGGATTCAAGGTGCCTTTACCAGGCAGTAATGGATAAATGACAGGGAAGGGAGCGGGAAAATACGGAGAAGCAGAGCCAGGAGGCAGCTGCCTGGCTGCCCTTCCCTGCCAGGACGAGGTGTCACCCTCCTCCAAGGAATTCTGCCAGGCTCCACCGAGGAGCTGGGCACTGCCTGGCCATGGGGCTCTCCATGCACACGTGGGTGCTCCAGGAGAGACAACACCGTGGGCTTTGGGAACAGCAGGAACCTTTCTGGGAGCAGGTGAGCTCCTGGTGGTACTGGAGGGAAATGGGCAGTTCCCAGTGAGCGAGCTCTGCACTGCTGGGGAAGCCCTTCGGAGCAGGGATCAGGGTTTGGCTTTGTGTGCAGGATGTGGAACAAGAGCCACACCTCGAGAGATACGTAAGTAATAACGTGACCCGGGGGCTGCCCTAACTCCTGGAACGACCCCCCTGGGTTCTCACCATCTTTTCCACTTCCCAGATCCCTCCCTCCCCCCAAAACAAAGGCTTGTCCCAAATAGCAGGGCTTCCATGGACAGGCGTTAGAGCTGTGTGACTCCTTTCCTCCTGGAGGGGTTGAGGAGTTCAGTTACCACCGGGTGGGCAGGAACACTGGCTTCTCACAATGCGTTTGGAATAAACTACAGCACAGCATAACCAATCGAAACAGAAACAGGAAATCAAGAGAAAAGCAAAAAACCCAACAGAACCAAAAAAATTTGGAAAGTAACAAGTAAATTCACTTCAAAGAAACCAGAATCGTATAACGGAAAGAAACCAAAAAACTGTACATATTTATATCTCGAAAAAAATAATTCAGAATTAATTTAAAAAGTGGCATGCAAAGAAGATTTGTTACATTCTCCTATCATGCATCAGGCCCAATGTCCAAACGGCAAGGTAACCATGACGACAAAAAAGTGCAAGAACTCAGCAACATTACCAAAGGATGCATAGAGAGGCCCACAATGCAACTCAACTCATCTCCGCGAGACCCGGGAACGCGCGGGTCTCGCTCATCTTAAAGATTTCTTGCTTTTTCTCTTTTCATTTTTTTTTTATAAATTTTTTTCATTTTTTTTTCATTTTTTTTTCATTTTTTTTTTTCTCTTACGAATGTAAAAATGTGGGTAAAGAAAGTAAAAAAGAAAAAAACCACACCAACCTTCTCGTAGCTCTGAGGGATGTTAAGGGGGTTTGATGCGGAACACAATGACATGAGGAGAAGAGAAAAATAGGGGAAACACAGAGAGAGTAAAAAAAGGCCTTCTCAAGGCTGTCAGCTGCAAATTGATTGATTTTTTTTTTTTCTCTTAACCAAAATAAAAGGAAAGGAAAAAAAATGAAGATAGTAACGACCCTCTTTCCTGCCTTCCTAACGCTCCCCCTCCCATCCCACTGGGTACCTTTAAGACCAACCAAGCTCCATATGGAGGTCAGGCTGGGAGCAATCCTGGCTCAGAATCAGCCCCCACAGAGGTGCTGACCCCAAGAAGGATTCTCCCCTCTTTAAGTCCTTCTGCTCCTTAGAGAAGGGGGAGTGGAGCCTGTGCCGGGCAGGAGACCCGACACGGAGGAGCCCCCAGGCTGGAATTCCGCTCCCCCGGCCCCGTGCTCCCACCAGCCCCACACCCAGCCCTGCTCACACTGACTCCACCATGGGACTGAATAAGGAAAAAAAAAGAAATAATTAGAAGAAGAAAAAGAAAAGCAAAACCAAACCAAACCATTTCCTTGCAATGTTCAAACTTACAACTCCTATCCCAGGTGGTCTATAGAGACAAGCATGTTATGGGAGAAACAAGTCAATTGGAAACACAGGAGTGTTCGAGACTCTTTTAAAACAAAAAACGGGAAGAAAAATGTGCATGAACTCTCCCTCCCACCAAAGCAAATCCATTTCAGAAATTTGTTACCTTTCCACGATATTAACACACAAGAAACAAGGAATTAAACAGCATGAAAAACACCCAAACCACAGGCCGAGCTGGTACCCGCTGCTTTCTGCACTCTCTCAGCTGGTTAGTGCTGGTTTCAGGCAGGCCCAGGTACACACAGGCTAACTGGGATAGAAAGAGGGCTATACCTGGAGCCCACTCATCCAGGTGTGGAGACAACACCATGTTACAACCTTTGTCTCCTGGGTAGTTTCCGAGTGGCCAGAAAAGTAGAGGAAATTTATAAATAAAAGAATAATAAAAAATGCCCACATTTTTTCCTGCTTTTCTTTTCTTTTTCTTTTTTTTTTTTTTTTAAAAAAAGAACCCAAACCATTCCAGCTAAGCTGTCTGCAAAGGATCCAGCCCTGAATTAATATCAGATCCAGATTTACGTTCCCAAAATTTCGGGGCCCGGGCGACAGGGCGAAAATTTCAAACGCAATTTTCCAGCTGGCCACAAAAGGCTATTTAAAAATTTAGCTTGGAAACATTAAATTATTAAAAGCCTTCTCTCCATGTGCATGTGATTTAGTGAGCGTGAGACACGAGAGAGAGAGAAAGAGAGAGAGAAAGGAGTGCACACAGGAGCATGGCTCTGCATTGGGCTGCAGAGTAACGTGAGTGTAGGTGGGAGGCGCTTCCTCTGTCGATGGGATGGAAATGGGAACAGTTTGCTGGGATGTAACTTTTCTTTTTTCCTCCCAATGGTTGTTTTTTTTTTTTTTTTTAATTTTTTCAAAAAAAGCGAGAAGGACCAGCCCTGCTCTCTCATTACCAAAAGGGATTTTGCTGTGGAAAGATGTTAAACCAAAGCTACACACGAAATATTGCAGGTCAGAGAGATTAAAATAATGGAGAAAGCAGAGAGGCTGTTGGCCCAAGGGGTGGGAGAACATCGAGGGGGCATCGAGCAGAAGCCAATCCCCCTGTCATCTGTTCCCCCTGTTATGGGGTGAAGGGATTGTCACTGAGGCAGGGCTGGCTGCTGGCCCTCTCCAGCTCTCCATGCCCAGGGTTCATTCCCAAGGAACCAGTGACAATTTACTGCTGGCAAAGGGAAAACCAGCTGGGACTGAGGGGAGCAGTGACAATGCAACCTGGTGAGATCTGGGGATACAGAGCTCCGTGGAGGGGGCTGAGAGGGTCCTCCCCTCCTCTCACACCCACACCAGCAGAACTGAAACCTTCCCACTTCCAGAGCGGGGATCCTTTGGGAGAAAGGGGGATTAGGGCCTCTCTGCAGCCAAAGTGATTCATCCCCCTTTGGGCTCTGCAGGCTGACGCTGGCAGATTTTGGGGGGCACTGTTTTGGGTCACGCTCGACTCCTCTGTGGGTGACTCAGCCCTGCACTGCTGGAGGGGCAGCGGGGAGGAAACCGGGGCACACCGGGATCACCACCAGCACTTCCCCTGCTCGGGGCCGGGATGGAATGGGAGAGCTGGGACAAGGGAGGCCCGGGGAGGAGGGAGGTGTGTGCCAGTGAGCCGATGTGCTCCCTACCTCTCACGTAAAGGTTAGCGGGGGAGGAGTAGCGCACCCCGGCGCTGTTGCTGGCCACGCACTCGTACTTCCCCTGGTCGGTCTCCTCGCTGCTCTCGATCTGCAGCCCACCTGGGGAGAGAAGAACACCGCAGCACAGACACCATCATCACCACTTTGCTTTAAGACACCGCAACAGCCTCAGTGTTTTGCTGTTTCCTCCCTGGGAACGCAGGCCGGGAACGCCGAGCCCCTGCGGACGTCGGCTCGTGGCTGAGCTCAGTGTTATGGCTGGACACGTACCCAATGCCATGAGAAAATTTAATCCCCCCCTGCTCTATCAGGAGTTACTCTTTGTCCTGAACCCATCAGCAAAAGCACCAAGTTTTGTGGCTTCTGCAATGCAGGCGTTCTGCACCAGAACTCCCGAAATCAGCCTCAATAATCCATATTACTGCGAGCCCCGGAAATCCATCAGCAGGCAGTTGACTTTCCCTTGCTCAATTTGAAGCAGTGACCATAAAAGCGAAAGGCTTTGTCACCCACTGCTTGGGGAATTTCTATCACCACTGCCTTTGTTTTGTGCTCAAATACCTGCTTCCCAGGAAGCCTATGGGAGATAAGAGTCCCTGTGCAAAGCACCTCACTGGTAGTAAATATTCCCAAGGGAAAGCCCCATAAATACTGCACTGGAACTTCAGAATTGCCTGCGTGGTTTGCATCATCTGGGCCAAAAGGATTAAGGTTTTTCTTAAACCTGTACATTATTGCAGGCTGCAAGAATACACCCAGAGCCCAAACTAAAGATTCCTGTCAGCAAATATGCAGAGAGATGCAGCATGGAAGTACATGGGAGAAAATTGCCTCATTTACCTCAGAAGGCTTCATCCCTGCAAAACTCCAGTTAAAATACATACTACATAAATTATTCAACAGGCTCTCAAATGTTTTATGTATTAGGAGTACATGATTATACTACAGATATGGACAGAGCTCACATGTGGTAAGACTCTTAACTCCCATCTCTGGAAAAAAAAACCCCTAAATACGAAAACCAAACAATTCCAGCTCGGTGTAATAGTATTGATAAAATCTTAAGTGAGAAGAGTGCAAATGAGATCATTGTTGGTTGCAGATACAGCCTTTTCAGGAAGGAAAAACCAGTGTGTTCACATGAGGAGGACACGGAGCTCACGTTCCTCTGCGTGTGCGTGGGTGGGAATGATCCTGTATGGGGGGACATGAGGCTGGGACAGTATTTAGGACAGGGATGGGGTGTGAGTGAGACTCTCACCAGCATCCACTGTGCCTGGGAGCTCCCAAAAGCAGAACAGATAGAACTAAAAACCAAAAACCACCCCCCCATCCAAACCACTAAACCAAACAAAATTCATTCCAAAAGAATCTGTGGGTCTTTTCAGCATAACAAGAGTTAAAACCCAAACTCACTGAAGCTTCACACTGAGCCCCCAGCTGAGCGAATTTCATATGGAATTACAGCTCCAGCTCTGCCTCAGAGAGCTCCACTTGGGTGGAGAGCTGGTCAGTGAGTTTTCCCAGAAATTTCTGTTGATTTGGACAAATCTATGGGTTGTTCCCACTGGTTCCAGACAGGTTTTCTGTGAGGGTCACGAGCATCACTTGCCTGAGTGCACACAGGGCAGATAAAGCCACGCTGCAGAGCAGGAAGGGAACCATGGACTGCCTGGGCAGCTTCCCAAGGGGAATAGGGACTCACCCCTTCCATCCTGCCCACTGCCCACCCTTCCCACCCCACCCTCTGCAGCTCTGCTGATCAAGGCAGTGGCAGAAGTGACACTGCAGAGAGGGCGAGGACTGTTCAGCACTTGTCAGGAGCCAGTAGAGATGATGTGTGAAAAACGTAAATCTCACCTACAGCACCTCCTGTTGCTTTTACCCGCAGAGAATTATGGAATTTTAAATGTGCCAGTGGAGATAAAACCAAAGCAGGGTCTTCCAAGGGGTGCACACCCAATTCCTTCTGCCTTTCAATGACAGCTTGAGGTCAAGTATTTTTTGACTCCATTAAAGAGACAGTGCAGAAGCTACTTACCATGGATCTTTCCCAGAGAAACCTAAGGGTAAGAGAGTGGGGAGGAAGTGGAAAGAGGCTCTGGAGCCAAACAAATGAATAGGCTGAGATGGTAAGTGCTGAAGATCTGCCTGAGCAAAGGACTGGAAAACTCTCATCGCCATCAGCAGCTTGGGAGCACTTTGCACCAATCAAGAGAAGGTCCTAAGTATTTACCAAGCCTTGATAACATTTAATGCTCGAGATAAACTTCAGTCCTTCATAGTCCTGGAGAGATTAGCTCTTAAAATTCTGCCATAAATCTGAGGCAGCACAGCCAGAGACGTTATTAGAATAACAGTATCAGTATTACCAAGTGCACCCAGCAAACAAAAAAGGACATTATAACCATAGATAAAATAAAGACAGGTAGAAAAAAAGAAATATCCAGAGGTGAAGCAGGACAAGAAAACATAACAACAACACGAAATCTGTATTGAGCACAGGGCAATGGAACGGGGTCTGAGTGGAGAGAAGTGTTTGGAGAGTGGGTGAGTGAGTGAGCTGGGGGTGTCTTACCTCGGATCGGTGTACCTTCTGCAAAGAAAACAAAGAAAAGAAGTGAAAAGACTGTAAAACCCCAAACACCTGCACTGCCCGTGGGAAAAGGACCTGAGTCAAGGAAGACAGTTCCCAGTAGGAAACTTCCTGCTCTACCTCATCTTAAATAACAGGGACACTGAAGAGGGCTTGGTGTGCTCAGGGTGGGGGTGCCCTTGTAAGCAGCCCAATTCAGCTGGCTGTTTGCAGAGCCTCTGTGGCACCTGGCTTGGAAAGTATTAAAACTGGCTCCATTTTGTTGCTAAGAATGCAAAGATAATCTTCAGGCTCTCAGCTAACATCACTGTTTGCTACTTGCAGAACATGTGATGACCCTGCATTTACCTTCATCACTCCTGGGAAAAAAGGGCTGGCATTATGGCCCTGTTAGCCCAGACAGGGAGAGGGACATCCAGTACCTTGCATCACATTAAACTGCAGGTTTGATCCCACCTTTGCTAGCAAATTCCCAGTTCCAAACTTTAGTTATTGGCACAGATGTGCAAGGAATTCAGTACATGTCCTGCTCGGGACCTTCAGTGATCCCTCACAGCTCTGCACAGGGACTGAAGGCAGGTGCTGGGCACTGAAGGCCAGGCTGCTGCACAGGTACAGGGCTACCTGGGTACCTCCTGCAGCTGCTCTGGGACCCCCTAATGCCAGTGAGGAGGGGGCTGTATGGAGAGAGCAGTCCTGCTACACTTGCCTGCTGACTGCCTCTTCCCTGGGTTATTTTATTCCAACCCCCTCCTGTTGAGTCTAAGAGCCCAACCCGAGTGTTCAGGTCTCCCAGGGGAGAGGGAGTGATGCTGTGCTGGGTGAACCAGGCCACAGTCAGGGGTAAAATCACTGTCCCCCCCATCTGACCTCCTGAGGTTGCAACCAAACCATCTTCCTTTGAAAACACGGCAGGTCCTTTTGCTCACGGGGGCATTCAGAAGTGTCACACAGTTTATCAGAGAAGGGGGTTTAGTTGGTGGGTTTTTACCCCAATCCTGAGAACAGGGCAGATCCCGCAATGCCAAGTGTTGCCTCTCCCTAGGGAGAAAGGCAAGAGCTCCTCTGCAGTGGGTGACACTGCTGCCACTCTGCAGCACCTCCCAGCCAGGGCTGTGGAGCACATTCAATGATAAATATCAGCCTCTCCCCCTCTCCTCTCCCCCACTGAGGTACAGCAGAGTTATTACCCCTCTTTACACACGGGGAATCCGAGGTAGAGGTGAAGCAACTTGCCCAAGGTCACGGAGGGAAGTCTGTGGTAGAGGCAAGAACAGGAGTCAAAGCCTCCTCCGTGCCAATCTTCTGCCTTAACCACCAAAAAAAGCCCCTTCCCTCCTTATCCTTCAGCCCTGCTCATCCTTCTGCTGCGGTTCAATCCTCCATTCTCAGGATAGAAGGTAAAAATAGAGAGATATTGATTACAGTTCATCTTTATTTTTCAAAGGAGCTGAGGGAAGAGAGGCATTCTAGTGTTAAGGATTAGACTCTAGTTAGACTCAGCTTCTAGTTAAGAGGTTAGGTCATTGGCTAGAGAAAAGTTAGCATCTAGTTAGGGTTAGGAACTAGCTAAGGTTAATGAAGCAGGTTGGTTAGCTCTCAGGACAGAGGTTGGAGAGACAGCGCTTGGAAGAGGTGGGGGAGCGAGGACTTGGGCAGATCCCCACCCAGGAGGTGGCAGGGAGGTTTAAAAAGCAAGAGAGAGAGAGAGAAAGCAGCAAAGGGTTATAGTTGAGTTCAGTGGAAATAAAAACAGCCTCTGATACATCCTTCTGTCTCAAAACTGGAGTGAAAATCTGCCATCTGTGGCACCAATATGGAACAGGGCTAATGGAAAGAGGGTAGAGGAGGGGAAGAGACCCCAACATCACCCACGACTCGAAAGCTCCTTTGGCCTTGGCTAAGCCTGGCAGCTTCCTGAAAAGTTCCCTCTAATTGACAGGAGAAACATGCTGGAAGTTAGAGCTGTGCAAGCACAGACACAACAGCAGTGTTACCTCCTTGTGTCACTGCAGGTTAGTCATTCCCTGCTCCCTCTGAGCATCAGCACTGCCCCTGGAAACGGGCTGTCAGCAGCTCCTGGAGCCAGACTGTCCTGGAGACAGTGCTCTGGGAGAGCAAGGTGAGCCAGGCAACAGCACCTCGGGCTTTCCAGCTCTAACTCTGGCACACAGGTGAGGAGCAAAACAGGTTTAGGAGGATGCCCCACACCAGGGATTGGAGGGGGGCGACACAGAAATTCAGTGGGAATGAGCTCTGTTAACTCTCACGGCAGGAGCAGCAGTTTGGGTGGTGGCCCACACACAGATGGTAGATTTTCAGCGTTGGAGTTTCACATCTAACCAGCGTCATGTTCAACACAGGGGCAGCAGGAACGGTGCTGGAAGAGGGTGTGAACTTGATTAATTACCCTGAGGAACTCTGACAGGTCCTGTAAGGTTTGAGACGGGGCCGTGGGGGTGGGAGGGGAGGCCCCTGTGCTCAATACCTGACTTGCCTGGTGAGCACCAGGGACTGCCCAGTGCCCAGGGCAGATCAAAGGCACCAGCTCTGCAGGAGAACTCTGAGGAACAGCTCACCCCGGATGCTGATTTTCCAAGTGAAAAGCTGGTTCTGAGATGCCACGTGCAAACTACTCATACTGCCTTCCACAGCCTCCCAGGATCTGCAGATCTGCCTATTTAGGGCAAATTTTGAGGCTGCCTGAGCCCAGATGGCCAGCCCAGGGTTTAGCAGCAGAGGCAAAAGGCAGCTTAAAGGCCTTGTCTCTGGATTATAAATGCCCAAGATGGTGCCAGGCAGAATTCCCCGTGCAGGTGCACCCCTCTGTGACAGAGGACGGGGGGCTGCTCTCCACCATCCCTCCCTCTGATTTCCCACAGGCTGTGCCGCCTCCGGATTCTCCCAGCCCTGAAAAGAGGGAGAGGAGGACAGTCACCATTGCCATGGCAATGACAGAAAACACATCCCCACCTTCTGTCAGGCCACGTGTGGGAACACGTGTGTGCTGAGCTGCTCTCCCGAGGGCTGGACGCAGCTTTCTGCTCCAAACAAGCAGGCAAATCATCAAGGGGCTCCTGCAGTTTGAAAAGGCCGGATCCTGGCTGACAGCTGCAATTCCTACGGCTCCGGGAACAAAAGGGGACTTGGCACACGCAGGGAACGTGACGTGAGCTCTGCAGACAGGCTCCTGCCCTCCCCGGGGATGGAGATGATCCAGAGGGGCAAAAGGGGTGTGTGTGAGGGGGGTTCTTCTTATCCTCAGCCCTTCCCCACTGACCTGTGATTTACAGCTTCAATTTGGAAATGCTGCACCCCCACATCTCCCTCCTGAAAAATGCCAATAACCCCGTTAGATGTGGAACTCCAAGACCTCCTGCAGGTGTGAACACAATTATCACAGTTCCAGGGTACAAGCTATTGTGTAATTGGGGAATTCCAGGACAACTGTTGCTAAGAGACCAAAAAAAAAAAAATCTATCCAATCTTAGGAGGTTTATATTTAGCTGTTATCTCTTTATACAGATAAATTAATTGGAATTGTTATTACTATTACTATTCTTTTTTTTTGTAGCCTGCAATACCCCTGCAGAAATTAATTTAGAGGGCAGAACATCCCTACTGAAAGGAGTTAGTAGAAGAAATGCAGAGCATGCCTCTCAAGAAGCTGTTACAAAGGAATTAGTTTAAAGGGCAAGGGTTACAAATCTGCACATTAGCAGGTTTGGGGTTTTTTGGTTCGATTTTTAATTTTTTTTTTAATTGAACAAACTTACCAAAGGTCTCTGAATGTTAAAAAAAAAGTGAAAAACAAAAACAAAAGAAAAAAAAGAAAAGAAAAGCTTGTTATAGCCAGTTATTCAGAAAACAGAAGACACACACAAGACACAAAAGGTTTTAGTATTTCTGTGGTGAGGAAGGTGGCTGGAGGCTGCCTCCAGTGTCCCCCCTAGATGGCACGGCTGAGCAGAGGACATTGGCTCTGCCTTCTGCTTTAAATGTCCCGAGGCAAGCAGAAATATCCATTTTCCAAGACCACTTAAACTCCTGTACAACCCAGGTCTCTAAGGCTGAGATGTTCACGTCGTCTAAGGGAAGCAGGAGCCCAGACAGAGCTTCTTCCCATTCTCCTCCTCCTGACAATTCAGCTTTTCACTCAGTCAAACCCCCAAGCATTAAAAGATTTCCAGCTGCTTGGGAAGTTTATCTGGAGATGGAAAGGGGGAGCAGAAATACCAGATAGAGAAAAGCCACTATGGTTAATGACATATCACCAGTTTCTTGATTAGATTGAAGACCCATGTCACAAATGGGTCCCCAGGATGATGGGAATATAATGACTGTGGTCTCAGGGGCCTGTTTATATTGGCAGCCAAACATTCAGATTTAATATAAATGAGAACCAAATCTGGACACGGTTCATGATTTCGCAGAGTTCCCTGTATGACATTTCACTTGTTCCTTTTAATGAATCCATTTGCATGTTTACCACTAACTCATATATTGATAAAAATCCAGTTCTTAGCACCCTCTGTACTGCAGCAGCACGGCTGCCATCCTGATGACTTCATCTCCAGGGTGGAATTTGGGACTGTCCTGTCCTGCTGCTCCCTCAGCCTGTCCCAGACTCCATCAGGGAGCAACACAGGCACATGTTTGGGGACAGCACAGTCACTAAACCCCAGAATGGTTTGGGTTGGAAGGGACCTTAAACCCATCCAGTTCCATCCCCTGCCATGGGCAGGGACACCTTCCACTAGACCAGGTTGCTCCAAGCCCCGTCCAACCTGGCCTTGGACAATTCCAGCCACAGCTTCTCTGGGCAACCTGTGCCAGGGCCTCCCCACCCTCAGACGGGAGAATTTCTTCCTAAATCTTCCTAGATCTGTTAGCACAAAGTGCAGGGATGAGGCTGGGATTTAGCAGCAGGGTCACTGCTCCTCCCTGCACCCCTGTTCCCAGAGGGCCCCTCAAACACCCTCAGCTGGGTGTAACTGGTAACCCCAAGGTTGGCTGGAGTCCCACTGGTGACCTGTGGGTGAAAGACACTGAAGCTTATTAGCAGTGTCCTGGAGCATCCACTGCCCTGCTGTGTGCTAGTGCCACACTTCTGGCAGCAAAGTTTGTTTTCTGGAAAGATAAATGTATTAAATTAAGTTCTGACTTCAGCAGCTCAAACAGGCATCACCTCACATTCCGGTCACAAATCCATGCCTGAATCTGCTCTGCCGTGGTGTTAAAGAATCCTTTTCCACAGGCCAAAGTGCTGACACAGTACAGATGACCCTGATGTTCATATTTTGCACTTTCACAGGCCTTTCCTTGCAGAACATGCAAGTTTTCAAAGGCCATGAAAGCAGAAATTGGAGAACTGGGAAGTCCCGACTGCCCAGGGACCTGCACTCCCTGCCACACAGGCAACAGGTTCCTGCCCCGAAGGGCAACAGGGATGCTTCAGGCTTTCACCAGTTTACTAATTGAAAGCAGCTGTAAATGAGATTAAATCTCAGCAGGTATCTTCTGATTTATCAGAAGGGCCAAGGGTTCACTCTGAGGTCAAGCAATTCACCGGAATAAAAACGCAGCACTCAGGTGGCTCTGAGGAAAACACCGGATCAAATCCAAAGGCATTCTAGCAAGATGATGAATGTATTAAAAATAATCTGCCTGTGCATTACTCACACTTCAGTTCACGGTCACAGAGCGTGATATAATTCTAGTTTACCTCTCATTATTTATGCTGAGTGATTTTTTTTATTTGCAGTTGCCTCAGCTGTTATGATAAAACAGGGAGGTCAATCTCATCTGTGTTCATGGGATTTAACAAGCCATTCTAATTCCACAAAGCAGTTTAAGGATCTCCTTGTAACTTTGCTTCACTGAATAAGGAGCATTTATGCAGGTGTGTAAAAGCTGCATTAAACTGGAGCTATGCTGAAGCTTTTCCACTGGTGGCCCAATGAACTAAAAATCTTTATTTTTAGTAGAGTCTTTGCCAAAAAGGGTAAGACAAAAACCTGGTGGTTCCATGCTCTGATATTCAGATGCAGCAGGACATAGGCAAAACTGATTTTTCCAGAGCCAGCAGAGATCTGGGCAGAAGCAGCTGGTTATAACTCTACTGGACACCTTGTAAAAGGTCTAACACAAACAAAGCAACCCCAGTGGCTTCACTGAAGCCTCTGCTTTCCCTTTGCCTACAACAATGCCTCTTTTTGCCAAAAAAAGACTTAAAAATGCTCCATCTCTCTTGGCCAAAGAAATCTTCTGAGCAGCTGAAGTGATGCTGGTCCTTGCTTGGTCCAACCTTGGACATGTTTTCTTTAGGCTGGGTCTCAGCAGTCGGTTCGAGCAGAATGTGAAAAGGATTATTTCCTGGGTTGGCTTTTGTCAAGAGGTAAAACTTCCAAAGCTTGCTTCATTTTTGCAGCTCTCAATGGGAGTGTTTTATCAGTAGTACTCAAAAATAAATCCACCTATGCCCTCCTTGCATGCTCTCACCCAGCAAAACTGGCAGATTTAACAAGTATAAAAACAGCTCCCGAAACGTGAATATTAAGAGATGTCACGTTGCCACACACACACACACACACAAAACAGCAAACATAAAACAAACAGGAGAGACAGATGGACAAGCAGATGGGGAAAGATGGAAAACTGACAAGAGCCACAGAGCTGGGGTACATCTGTTGGTGGGGATGGACTCCATGGGCAGAGCCACCGAGCGCTGAGGGGTCACTCCGGAACATTCCCAACGGCTCCACAGGGATGTGACACTGGAGAGATCCTGCAAGAGCTGCTCTTCAACACCAGCTTTGAGAGGCTCCACTTACACCATCGTGTCTTGACAGCAAGAGGCTGCCTGAGCCACGGGCCCTACACCTGGTGTGTGTGGCCTGAAAAGCCGTCGGTGGTTCTTTCTTCCCTGCCCAGTTCTTGGGCTGAGGAGCAAACCCTCAGCTCCCATCCAGGCCCCGGTTTCCCCTGAGCTGCAAGAGCACCAAGATCCAGGGATCACAGTCACAGTGCCCTCTGGATGGGCACCAGCTTCCCTTCATGTCAGCTGGGCAGCAGGGAAGGCCAGGAGGGCTCCAGGTGGAAAGGATGCGTAAGAATACGAGTCCCAAAACAAACAAAAAAATTGAACGGCCCCATCCACAGCAGTGGGGCCTGTGTCTGTCAGGCCTCTCCTGTGCTTCAGAAACCTCTTGGTCTCAACTCCTCCAGTCTCCCAGCCAGGCCTTACCTGATCTCAGCTGTTTTATTCTCCCGTTGCTGGCGCTGGGGTCGACGGGCAGGAAATCTTTGAACCAGGTGATCTCTGGGTCGGGGTTCCCGCTGGCTGCACAGAGCATCGTGGCCGTCCGGGTCCGCTCCACCACCTTCAGCTGGGGCCCCATGTCAATGTTTGGGAAGCCGGGAGGCAACTGGTCCTCTGGAGGTGGACAGCAAAGGGAAGGGGTTAAACAGGGACCAGGGCAGGAAATGGAGCTGTTCAGTGAACGCACCAGGGAAAGCATCAGGCAGACTTGCTGCCCTGGGCCAGGCAAGTTAAAACAGTAAGTGGGCCATACATGGGTTGTGAAAACACATGGTACAATAAAGTGTAGCAGCTTGTCCATTTTATGTGATCATCTAACCTCCCACAAGAAGATTCCACACTTAAATGCCATTTTTAAAACCCTTTGGGGCACAGGAATATGGAGTCACAGAATCATTAAGGTTGGAAAAGACCTCCAGGATCACCAGGTCCAACCTTCAACTGAGTCCCACCTGCCCACTAAACCATGTCCTCAAGTGCCACGTTAACTCATTTTTTGAACACTTCCAGGGATGGGGACCCCACCATTGCCCTGGGCAGCCCCTTCCAATATTTAATCACTCTTTCAGTGAAGGAATTTTCCTAATATCCAACCTGAACAACTTGAGGCTGTTTCCCCTCGTCCTGTCCCTTGTTCCCTGGGAGCAGAGCCCGACCCACCCCCGGTTGCACCCTCCTGTCAGGGAGCTGCAGAGAGGGAGAAGGTCCTTCCCCTGAAGCCTCCTTTTTTCCAGGCTGAGTCCCCCCAGCTGCTCCTCATGATGTTCATCATCATGTCAAAGTTCCTCCAGGTGAAGCTCTGTCAGGTCAGTGAGTGGCACTTAACTGGTTTTTACAGCAGAACAGAGCACAGGGGTGGCAAAGCTCCCTGCACTGCAGAGAACAGTCTGTACAGTCACAGTTAAAAGGAAAGGGTTCACCTTCTCCCTCCAAAACCTCACAGCACGAAACAAACTACACAAGAGAAATAATGAAAGAACCCACGTGGAAAGGGCTGTCAAAGACACAGTGGGACTGGGAGAGAAAGGAGAGGAAAATCTCATCCAGCTGCAGTGACCAGAGGGGACACACGTAACAACAATCCGCCAAGTGCTGTCAGCCAGGGTGTGATTCCCACATTTATTAATTCCAAGTGCTGCTGCCCTCCCAGGAGAGGGACGTGGCACCAGCACCCAGCAGAGAGGCTCAACTGAGCTTCCTGCTTCTCTCAACCCTGCCTTTGCCTTCCCTAATGAGGGTGAGGAGGGCAATCCTGACCAATGCTGACTAATTTGTGGTAACTCGTACAAAACCCCAGTGCTTCCCCTGTAATATTTGTCACCACTTCTTAACTCCTGTGGAATGGAAAAGAGCTGTCTCGTGCTGGCTGATACAGCTCTGGAACATGCCATTTTTCCCCCTCCTAGAAAGTGAGTGTCTGGGGGAGGGCAGCTTGGAAGGAGGATGCCAGAACCAGGGTGAGACTTGAGAGGGATTTTCCATCATCTCAAATGAGCCATGTCAAGGAATCACAGCCTCGGGAGCCTGTGGCATTGAATCCATCTCAAAAGCAGGTGAGGGAACAGAAGGGAAATAACACAGAGGATTTAAAAATGGTGGGATTTTCTAAAAAGGCAACATACATCACAACCAGCTCCCCACTGAAACCGGTGGGAGCTCTCACAGCAGCACCAAGACGGGGTTGGAGCCCCTGGCCTTGGTTGGGAGCCACCCTGCCAAACTGCCAACACACCAAGAGCTCATTTCTTAAGGCTGGCACATGATGGATCGGGAGGAATGGAGCAAAACTACATGTGGCTGAACCCAGAGATGGTGGGACAAGAGTGGCCTTGCCACGGTGGGGGCCTTTTGACAGAATCAGAATGGCTTGGGTTGGAAGGGACCATAAAGATCATCTAAACCCAGCTCCCTACTGTGAGGGACACCTCCCACTAGAACAGGGTGCTCAGAGCTCCATCCTGTAAGAGAAGCAGAATCACCAGATCCCAGCTCTGTGTGAGCTCCAAACACATGTGATTTGGGCAAGAGCTGTTCCACACTGCTGTGCCTCACACTCAGCTTCTAAAAATCTATAAAATCCTGAAGGCAGAGCTAAAGGTGTGTGTGATGCTCTGATACCTGAGGCCAACAAACTCTGTCCAACTCCGTTATTAGCAGTGCACAGCTACTGCAGGGAAAAAAAAAAGGATAAATGCCTCAATTGTGTGATAAAAAACGTGCATTGTTTCCTGCCTCTGACCATTGTTGGAGAGTTATAAAGGATCTATTGTGACTCACTGGAGAGTGAAGTGTATTAACCACACCTCTCCTCATGGAGCACAGGAATCTGACCACAAACAGAACCACGTCCCATTAGAACTGCTCCAGTAATGCAGATCTCCCAGGATGGACAAACATTTGTATAAGGGTGTCACTTCATCGAGAAACAGAATCACAGACTGGTTTGGGTGGGGAGGGGCCTTAAAACTCGTCCCATTCCACCCCCTGCCAGGACACCTTCACCTATCCCAGCTTGCTCCAAGCCCCGTCCAACCTGCCCTTGGACACTTCCAGGGATGGGGCAGCCACAGCTTCTCTGGGCAACCTGTGCCAGGGCTTCCCCACCCACAGGGGCAGCAACTTCTCCCTAATATCTAATCTAAACCTGCTTTCTGTCAGCTTAAAGCCATTTTTCAGTTTCAAGCCATTTTGGTGCACCTGAAGCACCTCCAAAGCAGAACATTGCATCCTAAATTTGAACTGTGCACACACACACACACCTTTCACCAGGGACTGGACCAGCCCTCTGAGCTCACCAGGCTGTGCTCGGGCACTGCAGGACTCTCCAAACCTCCTGTGCTGCAAACCCCCAGCCCCCCCAGGAGTGAGCTCAGGACAGGGGGGCCCAGGGAATTGCTGTGCCTCTGCACAGCTTTCAGCCAGGCTTTTAACATCTTCTTCCCTTCCCTCCTGCTCTTTCCCCAGCCGTGCTGAGCGGTGAGGAGCCGCTGCCGCATTGGCTGCAGATGACATCATTATTGATCACTGCTTTTATCCTGCTCCCTGGTGATGCTGCTCCACCTGCCTCCAACCCCAGCCCCTTCCTTCCATGAACCAATTAATCCACAGAGAGAATGATCCTCTGCCTGGTAGGGTGTGTGTGTGTGTGTTTGCACATGTGTGTGTGTTGGGGGAGGCCTGGTACAACTATTATTACTGAGTGTTTCTAATTAAACAAAAATGTTAATCTCGCAGCACAATGTGCAGAATTCCTCTGAGTTTAATTAAAACAACTGCGACTAGAGGCGTGATCAGATTTGAGGATCAGATCATCGCTGAACATCACACACTGCTCTGATTCAAGTGCTCAGATTTCCTTCCTGCCAGGGAAGTGAAACTGCCTCCATCCCCTAACAACTGGATTCCCTGTAATAATGCAATTACAACCTCAGCACAATCCCCACAAGACATGCACACACAAGCCCTGCCACCCTCCCCATCAATCCCCAAGCACCACCCCAAGCCTGTTCCCGAATAAATAAGGAACGGTTTGGGTTGTGAATTCTCTTTCTGAAAGCAGCTCAGGCAACTGCAGGAACAAAAGAACCAGACACAAGCTGGAGATGCTTCAAGGGCACATCTGGGCAGCTGCTGCTGCTGGAAATTGTGCTGGTTTATGCAGGCAAACACTTCCCTGCGTTGCAGTTGCCACATAAATGGAGCATCCCAACACCTCGTTCACACCTGAGCTTGGACTGAGCAGTTTAAACCCCCCCAAAGCTGGTGAATCACCTCAAGGCCACTGAACAAAGTAGAGTGAGAAAGGATAGGGGAGGAGGGATGGAGGGAGGCAGGGAAAGAGCACTTCAGCTCTCATTTATAATAAATCCTACCCGAGGACACGCTCCGTGCTGGAGGACGCGCCCGGATCTCACCTGGGCACACAAACAAGGGTCCCCGGCCCCAGCGAGGGGACAGGGGTGCTCCCTGTCTCCTTGTCACTCTGGAAGGTGGCAGCTCTGGGTTTAGCTAATTAGCTGTGCTGGAACAGAGGATGATAAAGAGAGATAAAGCGGGTGTTGCTGCCGCTCTTTCCCCCCGCAGGGTGTGCACGGCTGGTTAATAATTTAGAGGAAAGGAGGGTGTGAGCGTGCACAGATGCGCCATGGACTCGGTGCACAAAGCCACGAGGATGCTCTGAAGGGAAGAGGAGGAGGGATTTTTCCCTCTCCTCTGGAGATCTGAATGCTGAATGGTCTCTACACAGTCAACTGTCCTCATTCAGGGTGGAAAACCAGGAACACAGAGATGAAGCAGCTCGAGTGACACGACTTTTAAGCAGAATGAGGATCAAAAGCCAGCATTCCTGAACTCATCGCTGTTCTTGTCATTAAGTTCACGAACAGCTACAGCTGTCCTCTCCCCAACAGGTATCCTGGCACTATACACCTTGTGAAACTACATCAACAGGTTATTTCCACCCATGTGTCTGTACCTGTGCCTCAGGTACCTGTTATTTCCCAGCCAGACAACTCTAATGCAGGGAGGAGTCTCACGCTCTGGTGACTCCATTTCTTTAGAGCTGAAAGGTTTACTATGAAAACAGTAATAGCCTAACAATGTTATTAAAAAATTGTAGGCTTACAGGCAATAAATACACACTTAGATATGTGTGTTGGACTCCAAAATAGTGCAGGTAATGCCTGTGTTCCCTAATGTGTCCCTACGTGCCCTCCTTCTACAGGCATCTGAGTTAAAATTACTTTGATGTTATTCATAAGCTACAGAACTAATCTGCTGTCAACGTTGTCCAATTTTCAGGTCACTACAAGAAAAGCAAAACAAGTCAAGTTTGAAGAAGGACTGCCAGGAATTTTCCAAATGGCAAGGTAACATTTCAGAGGGGGCAGCTTCCCTCTCCCATGCGCTCCCCTGGGACTCGCTGTTCTCTGCTGAGCATCCAGAGCTGCTTGTTGTTTACCTTTGGCTGATTTAAAGCCAACAATTACACAAAAACCAACAGAACAGCAGGGATCTTGCTAGAACTTTGTACATGCCCACACCAGATGTGTTCTTGGAGTAGGAATGTGTGAGGGGAGTTTCGGGCTGCAATTGGTAGCCAAACATCTGAATACTTCCTAAAACAAGATCAAGAGGGAATCACTAGAAGAAGTAGGTCTGAAAGTCTGTCCATAGCAGCCTCAATCATACTCCAGCAGCCCTGACATGCCTAACAGCCTGTTCTCCTCAGTTTTCCAGAGTGCAGAGCCCTCAGGAACAGCAGGCACTGGCCAGCACGGAGCGAGCGATGGATCAGGGCACGGTAAATCCTGTTCCGTGACATTGAACTGGACTAATCACTGGGTTTTATGGGAACATACTGCATTTACTAACAGCTCACAAAGGTAACCTCCACAGAACTCTACCAGCTCCCACAGGCTACTAAAGAATTGGAGGGAAAGTATAATCTGTATACAGGAAGTAATAATAATCATTGCAATATGGATCTGTGGATACAGATGATATAAATGTAGACATAGATAGATACAGATGGAATCACAGACTGGTTTGGGTTGGGAGGGATCTTAAAGCTCATCTCATTCCACCCCCTGCCATGAGCAGGGACACCTTCCATTATCCCAAGTTGCTCCAAACCCTATCCAACCTGAACACTTCCAGGGGTGAGGAGTCCACAACCTCTCTATGCCTGTATCTATCCCAGGACATACAGATAGAGATACAAATGTCTTTCCTGGGAGTGGGGAGCTTAGAGAAACTCCACCAACTGAGAGCTGGGGTGTCTGTGCCAATGACCTTCCTTCCTGTCCAAGTTATAACGAAAAATAACAGCAGCTGGAGTCAACAACAACTGGAAAATGCTTCCCAAAACCAGTCTTTCTTCAAGCTCTGCAGGAGTCAGGTTTGCAGGCACTATGTCTAGCCAGCTGTGGAAAGAACAGCCAGTCTCCACAGCCCTACCAAACTGGGATCCCTGGAGAAGCAGAGCAGGAAGGACAAACAAGCCAGCAGAGCTGGTGTGAAGGGACTCTGTGTGAGTTGAATGCTGTCCATCACAGCTTTGCTCCTCAGAAGCTCCCAAAGGTTTCCTCTCCTGCAGTTTCCTGTTTTTAAGTGAAGGCACACGGGTTTCTATCAGGGTCTGATCCAGGAGTAATCACGTGGATAAGCAAAAATGGGTTTACTCCCAATCCCTTCAGCAGCTGCATCTAGTAAGGAAAAACATTTCATTTTCTCTTCTGAAAAGAGAAAATATTTTCTGCGTTATTTTCCATTCATGGGACTGCCCTGGTGCTGAGGAAACCCTCTAATGTTCCTGCACAAAGGTACAGACACGTCTGTCTGATTACAGCACACACACAGGGCTGCAGAGCTACTCCAAAGCCCCTGGCGCAGTTGGCAGCAGCTGGGGCCCAGGTTTCCGTGCTCCAGAGTGTGCCAAGGTACCAGGTTCTGCAAATGACAGCTCCCATCCATCTCCAGGCTGTGGAGCAGCCGTGGAGCAGCCCCCTCTCTGTGCTCAGCATCAGTTCTGCAAGTGAGAGAAGAGACAGAGAGGAGGAGGAGGCCGTGCAGGGAAAGAGAGAAAAGACAAACAGGAGAGTGGGTGAGTGCAGAAGAGGGGAGGGGAAGGAGAGGCCTGGCTGCCAGTATGCTCACTTTGTCATTGTGGAGATCAGTGCATTTGGGCTTGGTGCTTTTAACTCTCCCAGCACTTAAAAATGCGGATAAAGAGGAGACAATCTTTGCTGTGTGAAAGCTGAGGAATGATTAAGGATGGAATAACTCCAGCTGGGCAGGGAAGGGGAGGGTCTGCTATAAAATCTGCTTCCTTGATGCTCTTCAGCATTGTCTCAGCCCATCCTGCAGTTAATTCCTGCTCCCTCAAGTTCCATGGATGGGTGCCCTCACTGCTGCAGCACAGTCAGAAACAGAGACCCCAAACCAGCTCCCAAACAGAACAGGAGAGCTTGTGAGAGCACAGCACACAGGCAGAATGTCCTGGTGGGATCAGCGAGGGGTGGAATTAGTGGGGCAGTGGGAAGATGCAGCCCCTGTGCTGTCATCTGTCCCCCTGGCTGACAAATGGATGATGCTGATCCCAGAAGGAAGAGCTGCACAAAGACACATACAGAGAGCCCTGGTCCCTCAGGACAGTCCCTGAGCTCAGCTCAGCATTCCCATTTTGCTCTCCACAACTCCCTGACAGGGGGCTGTGGCCAGGTGGGGGTCAGTCTCTTCTCCCAGGTAACAAGACCAGGAAATGGCCTCATGTTGTGCCAGGGGAGGGTCAGGTTGGACATCAGGAAGAATTTCTCCACAGAAAGGGTTGGTAAACATTGGCAGGGGCTGCCCAGGGAGGTGGTGGAGTCTCCATCCCTGGAGGTGTCCAAGGAATGACTGGATGTGTCACTCAGTGCTCTGGGCTGGGTGACAAGGTGGAGATGGGACACAGATTGGACCTGATGACCTTGGAGGTCTTTTCCAACCTTAATGATTCTATGATTCCATAAACTGCAGCTTGCTTTTGGGGGAGAAAGCCTTAAAACCACTGTGAGAATCCAGGGGATTGGTGAGGGCAGCAGCTGGAGGAGAACCTTCCCTGGACACTGCTGGTAGCTGCATTTGAGGGGTACAAACTTTGAATTTGACTGCAGGGGCACTTCTCCCAAACTGTCACAGCTCCCAAGGAATATATATGGGAATAAGTGTGAGGAATAAGGCTCCCAGCCCTCTGGGATAACCACAGTTAACACACTCCTGTCATCCTGTGCCATTCCAAGCTCCTGACAGATCCATCCCACCACGTTTCTCTAACAGAAGGTTAAATGCCACGGCAGGCAGAGGAGCTGCTCTGACATCTGAGTGCACCTACACAAATCTGTCAGGCATGAGTGGACCACGGGCCCACCTCCAAGGCAGCAGCATCCTGACAGCACAGAGCCTGCCAGGAGGGCAGCAGAAGGGATATTCCCTGCTCTGAGGGGAGGCCGAGGGCTTTGCCATGTGGCCCTCATGTCTGGTCTCTGTTCCCTGCTCTACATTTGGGATCTGCTCACCAGTTTCACTCTGCAGCATTAAGGACACGCTCGCTGCCTGTTCAAACAAAAGGATTTAAGATGAACACTGAAATTGCCGAAGAAAATGCAACAGCCCCACAGGCAGAGCTGCCACTTGGCCTGAGGGTCACACACTGCCTGGAGCTCCTAAATTTGTTGTTAGATGAAAGGCTCTTACTGCCCGTGTCCCTGCTAAAAAGCCCATGGCTTCATTCACAGCCAATGCTCCCGAGCTAAACTCCTCTGGGAGCTCTCAGGCAGTTATCCACCACCCCCTCCCTGCCAGGATCACCTGTGCTTTGAACAGAAAACATCACTGATGGGTGTTCTAAACCCTAAAATGGGTCCATTTCAGCACCCAACCTCGCTCAGCCCTTCACACAGGGATTTTAGGGATCTCCAGGGTAATGACAGCAAACATCCAGAGGCGTCCAGAGCAACAGCATATTGTTCCCTCCCCCACATCCAGTTCAGGGAGCATATTTCAAACAGATGACATGAAGGAGGCATCCATGTAAACATCCTCTGTAATGGGGACAAGTGGAAAAAAGAATCAGAACAAAATGGAGAGGGGGAACTGTTTTCTTGGAGAGCGCATGGAGCAAAAGACCTCTGGAAAGAGGAGAGATGCCCAGAAGGAATCTAGCACAAGAAAAAGGGGCTGCCATTGCTACCAACTGTGTGAAAGCCCATGCAGATGAAACATCATCTTAACCCCAGCCCATCAAGTGATTCCTCAATGGAAAAGGTTTTCTTGGTGCCACATTTCTGAGGAGAATAATGACGAGTTTCTGGTGCTGCTCCTAAACCTGGGGAAGGAATTTTTGGAGGGGAGGGAAGATCACAGGAGTCACAGGATAATTCAGGTTGGAAGGAACCTCAACACATCATCCAGTCAAACCCCCTGAAGTGGTCCAGTTTCAGCTTTGTTTCTTACACAGCAATTTTACATCTCTCCGGGGTAAGAACAGCAAACAGATCTGACGGGTCTGAGCAAACCAGAAACAGGAGGACTTTGTGCCTTGGTGAGGTGGTTTTTTAACAGCCTTCCCACCCAGCTGGAGGAAGGGAGAGGCTGAAGGGTCCCACTGTGAGCCTGGCACAGGGCAGGCAGGGTGCTCCTTACCTCGGAGGACGGTGAGCTTGGCATGGACAGTGACCTCCCCATGAGGGTTCTGAGCAACACACTCGTAAATGTTCTCATCCCGGGGAGTCCGGAGGGGCTGGATCCTCAAAACAGCACCTGCACTCTCATCAAATTCAATTGTCTGGGGGAGAAGAGAGACACACACAGAGTAAGTCTCCTTGGGTTGCAAGTAGAAGGTGAATTCCTGCTTCTAAAGAGACACACACACCCCCAAACACACTCCAGCAGCTGCCTCACAACCCTTACACAGAACCAACATGGTCAGCTTGGCCCTGCCCTGACCTCCAGGGGACACAACTGCCACAGTCAAACCCTGCCAGTGCCCACTGACCCACCAAACCAGAAACAGTAGGGCTCTGTGCCTTGGCCCCACAGTTTTTAACAGCCTTCCCACCCAGCTGAAGGAAGGGAGAAGCTGAAGGGTCCCACTGTGGTGGATCCCACTGTGAACACGTCCCACCACGTGCACCTCAAGGGCTCTGAAAGGACGAGCCTCGGTGCTGGTGTGTGGGGTGGGTGTTCAGAGCACAACTGTGGTGAAGGAGGAGGAAATGGAGCAAAGGAAAACAAAATAAAAACGAGCCCCCGCCTTGTTCCTCCACCCGCAGAGGCAGCTGACACCACAAAGCTCCTCTCAGCACACAGCTGCCTGGCAGGGCTCAGTCCCACAGCAAATTCCACAGGATGACCTCCCAGGCCTTGTTCCTCCACTCTCATTTCTATCTAAGCAATGCCAATTGCTTGGGTCTGGTTGCCAACTGTGATGTTTGCTCCAGACTGTCCCAGGATTAAAATGCTGAGCCATGGATGGGGATGAAAGGTGCATTTACCTTGATGAAGAACCACCAGCTTAGCCAGGGTCTCTTAAGGAAGGAAAAAGTTATATTATATCCCAGGAAGGGGAAAAACCCAACAAAACAAAAGGAAAAACTCCAGTAACATAAGTGAGCCAAGTTCTCTCTTGCTTTGGAACAAACCCAGCTGTTGACACGGCCAAGAGCTTGCATTTCACTCCTCCTGCTGTTAAAACTCCTCCCCTTCCAAATTTCCTTTTATTATCAGGTCTGAGAAGGGCCAAAGAGGAGCAGTGGCTGCTTTGTGTCAGTCTCTCTCTTCACACAGGCACAGATCTCAAGGACATCTCTTACCTCAAACCTCTGAGAGTTCACTTTCTTCCCTTTCTTGTTCCAGGTGACCCGTGGCTTTGGGTCTCCAGTCGCTTGGCACACAAAGGAGGCCACCCCTCCTGACACACCAATTTGGTCCACAGGTTTTTTAATGAACACAGGGGGACCTTTAAGAAAAAAAAAGAAATATCATCATTGGCACAAGGAGAGACAAACTCTAATAAACACCGTTTGTAATTAATAACAGCATTGTCACTGCTATTCTTAATAACCCCAGATGAAATTAAACCTCTTGGCCTTCTAGGAACAAAGTCTTTACCTTCTTTTTACATATGAAGAAGCTCCAGCAAGAAGTAATTAAGGGTCTGATGCTACAAAGAGATTTCAATGGTGCAAAGCCTCTTTTACTCCTGAAAAGTGGACTTTTAAATTGTTTTGCATGGGGGAAATTGCCCTTGCAAAGCCCATCTAATGATAATCACCAAAAGCTGGGAGAGCTGAAAACAACATCTAGAAACACTGAATTGCACTCCCCAGGTCCAAGAAAAGGACCAAAACACCAAGGAATGGGGGAGATTTACAGTAACGTAGCCAAGGCAGTGGGAGAAGGTGGGAGGAGGACCATGATACAGATGAAGCAGGACTTGGCACAAACAGATCTTGAGGATGATGGTGTGAAACAGGCTGGTGCCAGTGGCTTTAGCATGTGAAACCTCCTTGGCTTGTAGCACCTCTGCTTTCATCTGCAAATCTTGCCCGTGGCCCTCACGGGTACATTCCCACAGGTACGTCATCCCTTGGAACAGTGCAGAGGACACAGCCCAACAAACCCAAGCTGGGATCTCTTCAGAACAGCCCAGCTGTCAAGCCCAAGAGCAGAGCCAAGCCTGCAGTCCCTCCTGCAGCTCCCCTTCCCCTCTGCCCAGCATCAGAGAGCCCAGAAAAACACGGAATTCATGCTGCTGGAGGAAGGAACTCCTCAAGCTCCTCTCAGCTGCCCCGAGGTGCAGCGATGCCCGAACACTCACGGGCTGTTTGAGCCAGCCCAGGCCCAAAGGAACAACACCTGGTCCCACAGCACCTCTCCCTCAGCCCATCCACTGATTTCCACCCACATCCCACTACCTTCGAGCACCTCAGCAAGGATGGGAGGATGCTGGGATGGGCTTCCTGACCAAGGAAGGTGTCAAGGGGCTGCTCAGGAGAGGAAGCCGAGGCCAGGAGCGTTCATGCAGAGCCCATATTGCCTCTCCCCTCTGGGAATCCTCCTTCCGTGCTCTAACCTGTTTTCCTTGCGCAGTTTCCTCTCATCTAGTTAGTTCAGAATTTATTGAAATATTTAAATCACAAGGCCGCAGCTGTGTTCAAATAAAATCACTCAGATCATAAAGTTGCCGTCTGTTTTCCTTGAGAAAAGCAGAGCACGTGACTCTGAAATGAGTGTATTTATCTGAACATACTCAGAGTCTATAAAATAGGATGCAAACAGCCTCCCACAGGGCTTGACAGGAGGGCAAACGGTCGCTGCAGAGAAGTCTCCAGGGTCTTTTAGGGGTCAAAAGACAAAAGGAAGCCTTCTCCCCTTCCCTGCCTGGCATGGCCAGCAGTATATAAATAAAAGGCACTGAGCAAGCTCATGTGATGCAATCAAGCATTTGTTTCCACGCTGGAGGTAAATACAATTTGCTGGAGCTGTTTACGTCCCACCGAATGCTGTGTGTACAAAGCATCGCATTTATAAATATCCAAATCTATATTTAGAGGTCAGAGTCTTCTTTGCAATGTTACAGCTAAAGGTTATCAAGCAAGTCCCACTGGAGGAACTGGCACTGGGGGATCTGTCTTCCATCTGAGAAAGGTAAAACCCAAACTTTGCTTCAGGCTAAAGTATAAATGCTCACTCTGCCCACAGCCTGACTTCCTTCCTCTCTTCACCTCCGTTCGATATCTGAGGAGTTTGCAGAAGTCAATTCTGAAGGTACAGCTAAAAACATCCAGGGCTTTTAAGAACACTTTATTGATGCAAGTTCATTTCCTAAAATAAAAGCCCCTAATAAACCTTAATGTCAGGTGTACATTTAAATGGGTGCAGTATGATGAGAGCTCAGCTGAGGAGAAAAACAAGGTTCTATTTCCATCCTGAAGAAAGGGACGGTGCTCCAAAAAACAGTGAGCTTGGAGTCATTGCTCAGCATCCCTTTCTGAGGTCCGGTGTCACCTCAGCGTGTGGTGATGGGGAAGCTGAGCTGTCTGTGAACAGGTTTTTTCCTGAGCTCCCTGCAATTCCCAGCTGCCTACGAGAGACTCACCGTTAGACAGCGAGAGACAAAAGGAACCAAACAGAAACCCCCACCAAACAACCCATTTGATTTTACTACTCACTCGGAAAAAATGGGTGAAAATCAGAGCTAAACTGTTGATTTTAAAATTGCCCAAGCCTCTGAGCTGCAGATTTGATTCCTTCCCCCCCCTCCTGCGCTCTCCACCTCTGCACCCCCAGTCACTGCAGAACTTGTCACCAGCCCACGCCGAGCTCAGAGCAACCCTCTCCCCTCTGGGAACAGAGAGCCAGCGCTATCACAGGCAAGGTGGTGATGATCCAAGGTGGTGATGATCCAAGGTGGTGATGGATCCAAAGCTGAGACCAATCCCTGGGTGCTGCGTGGGACCCGCACAGCTCTGCCGTGCCAGGTCCAGCCTGCAGGGAGACACACACTCAGAGCTGAGCCTGCAGCTCTGCAAACGGCTTTGAAAGCCTCCAGAAGCGGGGACAAGGTGCCATGTGAAACCCTGTCAGCCCACTCAGAGGGTCTGAGGTGTTTCCCCTCGTTTGCCAAGAATGCGGGACCTCGGTTTTAAATAAATAAATAAAAATCAAAGCAACGCAGTTTCCAGACTTCACACTCGCAGTCCAGGGGATTTTGTATCACTTCACCAACCTTCCTGCATGGAGAGCTGAAAACAAGTCAGGTTTGAAAAGGCTGAGTCTAAGCTCCACCAGTCCAGTGGTCACAGAGATCTTTTTTCCTCCCCTTTCTCTGCCTTGCCAAGCAGTAAAACCTATTTTTTGTGCAGTGTCAAGCCAGGAATGGAAAAATCTGGAGCTTAAAAGAATTTTCCTACTACAAGAGGCTTCCTGCGGGGTCTGGGTCTCCGGAGGGAAGGTTGAAAAGACCGGATGGCTGCTGTGTACCTGTGATCCTCCTTTACAGCTTAATGGAAAGCCATCAAGTCAAGCTGAACCTTTCACTCCTGCCCACCTCCTACGCACTTCCCAAAAGCAGCAGCCGGGGCAAGCGACACGCTGGAGAGCTGCCACGGCCTGCAAGGAAGAGACACACGTTCCTCATCCATCCTGTGCCCTGTAATTGCACCAGCACACGCTGGGTGCCCTCTGGCCTCACCTCTGCCACCCCTGGCAGCTGCTCTGACCCTGCCCGGGGTTCCAATGGATGTTCCGGGAGCTGATGGGACCCTGCGCTCGCCTTCCCGTCACCCCACACAGGCAACCAACCTCCTGCTGCTGCCACTCCCCAAATCACAGGCTTGGAGAACCACAGGCGGTGCTGGCATCTGCTCAGAATCATGGAACCATGGAATCCCAGTCCCACCCAGTCCCACCCCCTGCCATGGGCAGGGACACCTTCCACTAGCCCACGTTCCTCCAAGCCCCGTCCAACCTGGCCTTGGACACTTCCAGGGATGGGGCAGCCACAGCTTCTCTGCCCAACCTGTGCCAGGGCCTCCCCACCCTCCCAGGAAGGAGTTTCTTCCCAACCTGGCCTTAGGAAGGCAACTTCTTCCTAATATCTAATCTAAACCTACTCTCTTTCAGTTTAAAGCCATTTTGGTGCATCTGAAACACCTCTAAAGCAGAATATTGCATCCTAATTTTGAGCAGTGTATACACATGTCTTTTGGTATCCACATCAAACGTGGATATTTTTAATGCTTTGTGTGAGGGATTTTGGGATGCTCCCGCAGACTTTGGGAAGAAGCTGCGAGTTGGAAAGAGTGGGGGTCTCTACTCATCCCCCAGGCACACGGGAGGGATCAGCCCACGTGCCAGGGCTGCACACTGAGGCAGTTTCCCCAATGAAGAGGAAGATGCTGCTGCCTCCTCTCCCCTCCCCTCCCCTCCCCTCCTTCCCTCTTTCATGTGACACCAAAGCAGGGAAAGTTCTTCGAACGCAGTCACGTTAAAACCACCCCAACATCTCCCTGCTAACGATACACAGATGACACAACAGGCTGAGCAGCTCTACAGCAAGGAAGCTGGAAAGATGTAGGAGTGGGGGAAAGGAGGGGACATCTCAGCCTTTAAACCCAAATGTCCCTTGGGAACGGCTGCCGTGGTGAACAGCGGGTGATGGACGAGCAGCGAGGGAGACAGGCCGGCCACCATATGCCTGTCTGAGACATCAAATGCCAAAGACAGGGAAAGGGGTGGAGAACCCAGAGGTGGTTTGAGGGGTGGGAGAGAGGCAGGAGCACAAATGAGCTCCACATATCGGAGCTGACAGCTGACAGGAGCGGGACGAGGGGGAAGGAAAAGAAAAAGCCAGTTATGAAGGTGCACCAGGGTCCCTCTGCTGCCTTCCCTAAGCCTGGTCGGAGCAGGGTGTCCCTCCTGTGGCACTACAGGAGGGTTGTGGAGGGACCAGGAGGTCAGGGATGCACTGAGCCTCACAGACCATGCAAAGGCAGGGGCAGCTTTCTCCACACCACCCCAATACATTCCAGCCCCAAAACTGCTGCTCCCTCCTCAGCTACACCTGCCAGCTGTGGGGCAGTCCAAGCAGAAAGCTGCTCCCACAAGGAGAGGGACATGTCCCCTTCCAGCCACTTCCCACAGGCCTGGACGTGTCACTGTCACAGTAACAGGCCTGTCTGGCCCCACAGGTGCCAAGGGAAAGGCTGGAGGATGGTCCCTGACCACATCACTGTGTATTTGCCCCAGTGTGTGTGTCCCTCTGTGCCCCAGGCTGCCCCTCTGCACCTCTGCATCCTCCTGACCCCCATTCCAGCTCTCTCCCCGCACCCTCAGCCCCACGGCAGGGACCTGGGGCTGATTTCAGATGGCAAAACTCACCTCTGTGCTCACCCCCTCCCACCACCTCCTGCCAGCCCCAGGAAAGCACCTCAACAATGGACCTCAGATAAAGACAAAGCCACTTGTTCTCCCATCTGGCCGCAGCGCTGAGCAGCGGGAGCCCGGCTGAAGGGGCCCCTCGCCCACAAGCAGCAGCAATCCACGGAGACAAAAGAAAGCCAGCTACAAAACACGGACTTTAAAAGGTTTTGCTTCCATTTTTGGAGCCCTCGGTCCCCGCTGGCAGCTCCGTGGAAGCCCACGCGGCCCATCCTGCCGGCACACAAAGCGCCGCTTCCAGCTCCTCCTTCTCCGGTGAGTAAACCCTCATTATCCCACCCTGGGGAAGGAGCACGCTCTCCACTGCGCCCCAGAGTGCCACGGGAACCGAGGCAGAAGCAAGGGCACAGCAGGAAGGCCATTTTCCTGCCACTTGGCCGGTTTATGAGCCTTCCTACACACGCTCCCAGCCGTCCTTTTGCTCACCGCTCCCGTTCGACCTTCAGCAAACAGCCCCGTGGTGCTGAGCCCAACATTTCCCCGTGGATCTGCCCACTGTGAGAGTGCCCACGCTGCAGGAGAGATTCAGGGCATGTTAGGCAGTGACAACCTTTATCCTTGCTCAAGAACACTCAGCAGATGGAAACTCACCCTTTTTTGTGCACATGGACACACACAGAGGCACCTCCACCTTTCAAATCAAAGGGAAAAGTTAAGACCACGAAGCCATTTGTGGTCAATGTTATTTTGCCATTAGTTGCACACCCCAATCTGCTTTTCCAGGCTGCAGATCATTCCCATAGCTGGGATTCAGATCTCTGGCTCTGGTGCAAAGCCGGCTGACCTTGGGAACTCGCCCTTCCCCACACCTCAGGCTGCCACACGTAGCAGGGAGGTGACAACCCTCATTTCTCACACCTGCCTGTCTGTCTTGGTCTAGACACTACACGCAGTTTGGAGCAGGGATGGTCTAGGAACAGCTCTGTTCAGCACTCAGCACCCCGGGTGGCACTGAACACAGCTGCAGCCTCTGAAGACTGAAATACAAACAAAATAACCACAAAAACATCACCAGAGGGAACTCAGAGACCTTCTCCAACAGGTACTTCTTGGGGAGAGAAGATGTTAAAAATCAAAAGCCAGACAAAAGCTTCGGAATCTTCCAACAACCAGTTCATGTCAGCTGGAATGAGACATCTCTCCCTGTTATTTCTCACCCCCTGCTAACTTGCAGAGCCACCAGGAAGGAATCTGATGGTGTTCCCACTGCCATGCACAGAGTTAACCCCCCTCCTCTCCTCTTCTTCCTCCTCCCTCTTCCTTTGGTTTCTGGGCTGAACCTTTCTGCTGATCTACTGAAACTCCATCTCCCTTTTCCACAACTGCTGACGGGCTCACAATCGGAGAAGGAGCCCAAGGTACTCCCCAACCACAGCCCTGGGTGGTTGTGCTTTCATCTGCCCTCCTGAAAACCCTGCCAGGAATGTGAGATGGGGGTCCAGCCACGCTCCCACTGTTTGTTGGTTGCTTTAGGAAGTGTGTTTGACACACACGTGCTGCTGTGGTCTGACTGCACACAGATCCATGCCCTGTGTTGGAAGGATGGGGATGGGAGTGTGGAGGCACAGCCAGAGGAGCAGCTCTGCCACACCAGTGACCCGGGAGACAAAACGTGGAGCAGAAGGTAGAAAGGATGGAAAAAATCAGTGGGAATGAGAAGAGATCAACAAGGGAAATGGCACGTTCTTGGGGCTGACCTGTGCAGGGCCGAGAGCTGGACTTTGATGATCCTTGTGGGCCCCTTCCAAGGCAGGATATTCCATGACTCTGTGCAAGAGAACTGGAGCAAGCTGGATAGAAGGGAGGTGTTCAGAGCCAGAGCAAGGAAGTGAAGACTAGATGGAGGAGACAAACTACAGAGCAGATGAAAACAGGAGAGAGCAGCCAAATTTGACACAGATGGAGAGTGGGGAGCAAGAATGCTCTGTTTGGAATGGGTCCGTATTCCAAAGCAGTGGCATTAGGGAGCGGGGGAGCTTGTGAGAGGGATAGAGGCAAGGGAGACAGCTCCAGAATCCACATTTTTCCTCAGGAGGAGAGTGAGAGTTGCAAACTGGGCACAGGACCGGGGAGGAGTCTCTGTGGAGGCACTCCACAAGATTGAGAACACCCCTTGGAGAGGCCCTGCAGAGACCCAGGTCCCCCTGAAATCCGGGGGACAGATTTTGCACTTTTTCTTTCCCAGGGCTGTTTCTCGGTGCCTCACAAATAAAAGTAAAATGAGGGTTTTCTGACAGAACAAACAAACAGGGAGTGAATTATTTTCCATTTCCCCGTCAATAACTTCTCCCCAGCCCAGTCGTCTTATCATCATAAAAAGTCCATTAAGCAGTAATTGGGGAGGCAGGAGAAGGCAGGGCTGGTCCCTGGAACAGGAGCACGCTCGCTCCCCAACTGGCCTTTTCTGGGAAGGCAGACAGGATAATTATAGGCTTTAGACAGAGACTTCCTCTTACTGTCAGCAGCTCTTGGCTCCCTTCAGGGAGACGGGACTGGCAAGGTTGGGCAAAGGAGGGTAAAAAAAGATCGAGGACATTTTCTGAGAAGTGAAATACTTCCACCTTGCTATTCCCCTGCTGCTGAGCCACCAAAGCCCTGCCCTGACTCAGAAAAGCTGTGCTACCACAGGCTGTTCCCTGTTGGACATAGGGGAATGTCACCTGGATGATTATCCCTTCTTTCCTGCAAGGCCCCAGGGAAGGAAGGGCAGCGATGAAGGACGTGACCCAAGCACAGGAGTTAACACAGGCAGAAAATGGGTGAGGAAGATGAAGAACTCATTTCATACACCTTTAACTACCCTGGCTGCCCAACACCTACCTGTGGTGCCAGCTCCCACCTCTCCCCCCAGCCAGGATGAGGCAGCAGTCCATTCAGAGCCAGCATCATATCAAGCTGTTCTCGCCATCAGGCTTGTAATTTTGGGGATCTGGCACATCCATACAGCTTTCAAGCTCCTGTTTGAAATGCACTGGGATACAGACCCTTTGGAAGAGGAGATACGAGCCTGAAGCAGTGAGGCAGGAGGAGACTGAGGCTACCAAAAATCTATTCCTAGTTCTGACATCCAAGGTGAGAAAAACCTGCTTGCTGGAGGGGAAGCATAATCCTTCCTTCTGGTCTGTTTAAACTGCTGGTTTCCAGGGATGGGACCGTTCCTTATCACCTGGGAACAGCACTGGGATGAGGTTATCCCATTTCAGCAGGAATCCTCCAGGCTACCATCACACATCCCTGTGCATGGAAAGGATCCACCTCACCCCATGGCAAAAAGGGTATTTGTCACTTCCACGGATCAGCCCCAGCTCCAGTGACTGGCACCTTGATACAGCCAAGGAAAACATTCCTCCAGCTGGGATTTATACAAAGGGATAATAGGGCACATGTAATGATACACATATACAGGATGAAAACTGCTTGATGGGCCAGGACAGGGAGATGTCCCTGTTCTGCAGGGAGTGGGGTGGTATTCTGGGCCTTCTTCTTCCTTCCCCAGCAGGAAAACTGGTGCCTGTATCTCACACCATGTAGTGAGCACACAGCAGAAAGCACCCACCCTGTGAGAACTTCCACAGTGAGGGTCAAAGCATCACCTGGGCTTGTGTTCAACGGATGAGAAATGGAGGATTAATGCTGGGGGTGAAGGGGTCTGCATTTGGCAGGGAAGGACAGCAAATGCAGCAGGGAGCTGGTGCCCAGCATCAGAATGAGACCCTGCACACAAGGCAGGAAAGGAGGGAAAAGAGGCAGCACTAAGCAGGGTATGGAATATGTGCAGGAGGGAACGTGATCTGGAGGATGCAAGACTGAGATTGCTTTTCAACACATTCTGTGGCCACATCCCACAAAGATCCTCCTCCTGTGCCTCAGTTTCCCCACCTCCTTCTCTCACCAGTTCAGATGGTGAGCACTGCAGGTGCACAACTGCTGCTCTCTGCTCCCACCCTCCCTCCCTGGCACAGACCAAACCCAGGGGCAGAGGAGCGTGTTGGTGGGAATCCTCTGGCCAGGATTCTCCTTCATCTCCTGGCATTACAACACAGGAAGGAAGCTGCTCCTTGTGACCAGCAAGAGCTGAAGGAGATGAGCACTGCTCTCATGCAGGATGGCAGCCCTGGGATCAGCCAGGAAGCTCCAGCAAACAAAGGAGCACACGTGGCCTCAGCAACGTGGACCCTGGGGGTACATGAATGCTGTAGCAACATCTCATTCCATGTCTGTCCACAGGTCCCATAACAAGGCATAACAACCCAGAGCAGAGCCAGAGACCCAAGGAGCTGTCCTGGCAACTTAATGAGGGCCCCTTGTCCATCAATGTCACGACAGCAATCCCAGGTTGTTTGCGATCACAAGCTTGAGGCAGGGAGCTCTCCCTGCCCTTGCCAAGTTGCTAAGACAGCTTCTACTTCAGCCATCTCATTGATAATGGCATCCTGGAGCAGCTCGAGTCACCACCTACTGAGAAAAGACCCAGCTAGAAAGGATTTGGCTCTTTGCTCAACTTCCACTGCTCTGAGTCACTAAAGAATCCGAGTCCGGGGGGGGACACCAGAACATGAAAAAACCATCTCCTACGGGACAAGCCTGCAAGAAGAAAAAGCTTAACGAGCCCGGATCCAGCTCCCAGGGGGCCATGCCATCTTAATACAGCCCAGCCTCAGTCCTGCACCACCACAAAGTGACAGCAGAGTCAGCACAACGGGGAAAACAAACCGCTACAAGCTCCTGCAGCTCATGGTCCTTCCGAGAAAGGGCAGAGCTGGGAGCCCCCAGGATGGGATCAGGGAGATCAGCCCCAACCCTGGGGTTTGGGATGTGACACAGAGCTTTGCAAACTGTAAACGCACAGTTAAGTCCTGTCTTGCATCACCAGCTCAGGAGGGGCTGCAGCTCTACTTGCACGAGATCGGGGGATGGATGACCCCAGTCGAGGTTTGCCAGCTCATATGTGGGATCACTTGGGGATGAAAGGCACACCAGGCAAATAAAACATCATCTGATAAAGCTCTGCTCTCCTAATCCTGTAAATAAAAGCTGTGTTACTTCCACTTCCTAGCTGTTGTCTGCTTCTTCCCTTCAGGCTCAAAGAGAAGAAGGTTCCTGGTCTACAAGAACAGGGAAAGGTACAGCTCCTACAGCACAGAATTTGGGGTGTTTTCAAAAGTTTTTTGCATCATTCCTATCCGACCCCACATTCTCCATGGAACAAAAGGAGATTCGGGATATACAAGCTTGAAACACTGAGTCTTAACAGTATATTTTGAGCCTGTATTGCTTATCAGTATTGAGGTTGGGATGTCAAGGGAACTCAAGATGGGAGATCTTGAAAACAAGAACCCAGAACCTAATAAAGCCATGACTAATGGATGAACACAACCTTTAACAACGATGAACTTTGACTCCTACCACACGAGTCACTGCAATTTCTGTCTCTGAGCCACACTGCTCATCATTCAGATTTGTAGTGGGCACATCAACACAGAAGAATCAAAAAAAAAGGGAGAATCCAACAGCACTGCTGAGAACTGACAGCAGTGGGAACGTGATGAGTTCAGCTTTGAGATAACTAGAGACTCAGTGAGCCAGAAAAACAGTGCAAGGCACGAGTGAGAGAGAAATGGAAACATGGAAAAGCAGCAGCAATGCCACCTTAAATTCTACTGTCCAAGGCAGTAACTGAGGAAGGTGAGCTTTGTTTGAGCAGGACAGGTTTCTGATTGTGTTTGACACCTGCCAAGGGATGGCTTCTCACCAGGAGTCTGTCCTGCAGCCCCTCCAGGCACTGGGAAGGTGAATCCCTCCCCTTTCATCAGGAGAAGGCAATCCCTCCAGGGGCAGCTACTGGAATTAGCCCCAATTAGCAGATCTTAGAAGGAAAGGGGCATTTCATAGCTCTCATACAGAAACAACACACACAGAAAGCCCTCCAAGCCAAGCATGTGCTCCCCAGACAAAGAGAAACAAGAGCTGAAGGATCTCCCTGGCTCTCTGGGAGCCCACTGGAACCAGTCTCAAGGTGATCTTTGAGCTGAATTGAAAAAAAACCCTACACCACCATTTTAGAAATCCATTCATACAAATCAAAGTCCAGGCTAAAGATTTGTGAATCTTAGCAGCACGCTCAGACTAATTTAACAATAAATCCATGAATTCCAACAGAGGTGAGGGAGGAAGAGGACACAGCCAAATTAATTTGACTTTATTAATTAAAAAAACCACCAAGTTTCATCACCCCACCATTCTTTAGAGGTTGTGTGAGAGTGGGGGGAGCTATGCTCATTAATTATGCAGAAAATGCAAAACTATCAGCCTCTGAATGAGCTTAAAATAAGGAGAAACCCTTTCAGAAGGGGGAGAAATTACTCCCCAAGGCAGCTGAAATTTCTCTTGCAACTTCAAAGGACAATAAATTATTCAAATCACTCGCGCCACTCCACACGCTCTCTCACTCTCTCCCCTTCTCAATTTTATGCTCCTGAGTCAATTAAAGATTTGGAGGACTCAGAGAAACTTTGTAGAATGCTAAACCAGTTGCAGCTCCTTCTATTTATTTTTTTTTCTCTTCTTTAAAGCTTTGCTTTTGCTCTCAGCCTCAAAAGGAAACAGAAATGATTCTGTGCATTGCAGATGAAACGAGCAGCGTTGGTTTTTCACCAGGCTCGTATGAAGCAGCAATGTTTCATGTCTGCAAAACCAAGATGGGACATGCTCAAAACCCTCTACTGTGAAAACAGGTCAACCCACAGTCCCTCATGTCAACGGTTTGAATCATTCATCTCAAGATCCCCTTTCAAAGTCTTTGCAGAAGACGTCCAAAATGTATTTATAATGCTCTCTCCTGGCACTCCTCAGGTCTGGGGTAGCTGTGATCTCTTCCACAGTCACTGCTGTGCCCTTGGATGGAGCAGGAGGTTCCTCTGCCAAACCCCAACACGACTGTTTAGCATTTGCAGAGGGAGAACCTGGCGTGGTTTAACCAGGACAGATCCCCAACTCAAGACCGGGACTAATTACACCGGACAACAGCATGGCAAGAGCAGTCCTTGCTCGAAAAAGCCATCTAGACAAGCAAAAGGAGGGTTGAGAAGGTGCAGTCACAGTGTGAGGACACTCCCAACTCCTGTCCCAGCCCCTGGCCCTCAGCCCATGCGCTGCTTATCTCCCTGCACACAGCAGATGGTCTAAAACGTGACTATTTTCATGAACTTTTAACAATCCCCCAAAAATTAAAAGCAGCTGCAGTGCAGGGAACATCACAGCTTTCTAAGGTGGGAACTGGGACCAATTATGTTGCAAGAGAACATCCTTGACTGGAGGGGAAGAGTGGCACAGAGTAAATAAAACTGTTCTTGGGAGATTGTGTCTCCCAGGCCAACACGAGCCCAGACTCCATCCCACGCACCGAGGAACGACATTCCTCTGGTCGGGCGTCCTTGAAAAACACTCTGCTCACCTTCTAAGAATAATGCTGGGCTTGCCAGGCCACAAAAAGGGTGGGAATACCCTCACAGATTCCCTTTAGTGACCCAGGAGATCCGTATTTTGCTGGTCTTGAAAAGACATGAGCACAGGGGCCTTGCCAGAGAGATGGAAAGCTGATGTGACCCAGGGCCTGGGTGAGACACCGGAAAGATCCCGTCCTTCCCGGCAGCATGTGCGAGAACTGCCAGGGTGAACAGGACAACCAAGGGGAAAAGTCACAAGGAAAAAAGTCTGGGCTTCCTGGCAAAGCCTGACACAGAGGAGCAGCCCCGGTTTTGGCATCCAGGTACGGTGAAGACAGACACCTCCTGCCTCACAAACCCTCTGCACATGACATTTTCACACAAGCTGCTTGTTTACACAACAAACAGATGCTCTTTTCCCCTAACTTAAACATCTAATGAAGCTGAGCAGCAAGAACCTCTGGGTGGGAAAAGATCCTTCACCAGGAGACACCCATGGCTGGGTCCCAAACACCCGTGGCTGCTGCTGTCCCCAGGTGCTCCTCAGCAGAGATTAATCTAATGAGCACTCACAGTGTGGGGCACAGCTGAGGCCTGGGCACTGCCAGCCCCCCCTGCCCCCGAGGAACCTCTTTTGACAGATGATTGATTTTTCTCCCCGGGTCCTACAGAAGACACAAACTTTCCAATTTGAGTTATCTTTAAAAAAAAAAGAGAAAAAAAAAAGAGTAGGAAAGAAAAGAGATACATCACTCGATCCAGTCAGGCAAGGTTTAATTTAATCAGGCACTTAAACAAGGTGACATAGAAGCTTAATTCAGTGTCCTTGAGTGAGACAACAACCAGCCCAGAACCCTCAGCA
>NW_020898029.1:338119-379206 GCF_003984885.1 Neopelma chrysocephalum
CACACCACACACCTTCCACACCACACACCTTCCACACCACACACCCTGCACATCACACACCTTCCACGTCACACACCTTCCACACCACACACCTTCCACACCACACACCTTCCACACCACACACCCTGCACATCACACACCCTCCACACCACACACCTTCCACACCACACACCTTCCACACCACACACCCTGCACATCACACACCCTCCACATCACACACCTTCCACACCACACACCTTCCCCGTCACACACCTTCCACACCACACACCTCCCATGGCACCAGCTCCCCGCTCTATCAGCCTAATCAGGGACCTACAGGAGCTCCTTTCCCATCCCACCACATGTTTTCCATCCTGTCCATGAGTCCCACATGCCTTGTGCAAGCCTGGCTGCTGTCTTCTCCCAGCCCCAAGGATGCTCATGGAGCACAAGCCCCCCCCACCCCCACACATGCACCTCCCATGAATTCCCGTGTTCTGCAAATTAATGACGGTGCAAGAGCAATTAAAAGGGAAGAAAGCCAGGGTAATGCATCATAAAAGGGGCTTTATTCTTTTATTTAGTCAATTGCAATTTAGATTTAATTATTTATGGTAATACTTCAGAGTGTGCTAGTAAAGAGTTCTATACCATGATTTATAAAAGGAAGGAAACCTAAGCAATAAGTAACGTTTGCTGCCATTAAATCTTGCTGGGGCGGAGAGAGCCACACACCAGCCTTCTGTGTATGCAAAGTACCAATTAGCAAAGTGCTATTGTAAAGCACAAAGGTTTAATCAATGAGAAAAATCCACTTGAAAACAGCGAGCGTGCTGATTCCAGCCAGAAAAATGGGCACATTTCTATACAGTAAGTGGCTTTTTATCTGCAGCTGAGGAGCACTTAGAGCGGGCACGTCGTTCCTTCGGGTGGCAGAGGAGGGCAGGAGGACCTGACCACTGCCCTCAGCCCAAAAGCAGCTCTGCTGTGCCCTGCCCACCAGCAGGACGAGGCTGATTCTGTGCACACACAAACCGAGGTGTTTTAGGGTGCTCCCCACAGAGGTTTTATGGCTCAGGCTGGGGGCACGAACAGGAAACACCAAGGCTTGGTGCTGTGCCCAGGTCCATCAGCAATCTGGGGACTATTACCCTCCCTGCACTCATACCCATCTGTCTCTGCTGCGTGGTTTTCTCTCAGCTCCAAGGGGCACAAGACCTGCCTCTTTGGTTGTGCAGCTCTTGGGGAGGTCTCCCCTCGCTCCCTGCAGTGATGCCAATTCCTGGTACTCGCCCAAACAGCTGAATCCTTAACAAAATGATAATACTTTCCATTTAATGAAAATAATCATGGAATTAGCAATTTCCAGTTCTATGGCTGCCCTTGACTGTACAGAAGAAACAAAGTGTCCATATGCAACCAAAGAAAAAGAGAAGGAACACGTCTGCTTGACACCTTTCCATTATTGTCCTCCTCAGCTTCCCAAGGAGGAACAGCAGGCAGAAAGTAGTGTGGTGCTTTGGGTTTTTAATTTAAATGGCAGTTTCCTTTAAATAGAACACTCCTGCCACAGAAAGATTTAAATCACTGACTGAGATCAATTAGCCTCGGAAACAAGGGAAGTATTTTAATGGTCCTTTGATTGCAGAGGCCACAGCTCCTCCAGTGCTGCTCTGGGAGAGGAGGCAAGTTCCAGCTTTCAGCCCAGGCTTTGCTGCACGGGGAGCTGTTCCCCTGTGAAGCTGGGAGGGTGATGCCCTCCAAAAGCCAGAATCCCAGGGGTTTCCTATCTCCAATGTAGGCTTCCCACCACGGCAGGGGCACCACCCCCGTGTGCCCGGGGGGCTGCAGGGCCTGGGCAGCCCCTCTGGTGAATTAGGGCAGGAAATGGGGTCAGCGCCGTGGCCAAATGGAAACCGGCCAAGGGATTACGGGAGAGGCAGTGACAGAGCCCAGGGCCATCTGATGGGAGAGGACATTGTCAGAACAGAGTGACAGCTCCTCACACAGCCTCTGCAGTTGTGACAGACAAAGCTGTTTGCTGTTTGCAAGGCTCAGTGGGGAGCAGCACGGACCAGCTCGGGTGCTGCTGACTGCCAGGGGATCCCTCCAGAGCCACTCCAAAACCAGGAGCTATCAATTCTCTGTCCACTCATCATCACCAGGCACAGCAACAGCCCCAGAGCAACTCCAGCAACTGGGAACAGGGAGCAACCCCAAGGGCACGGCTCAGGGAGGTGCTGAGCTGTTCCACGGGTCAAGAGAAGAGACACCACCTTCCCAATTTCATCTGCACAGCAAGCAGGTAAGAGCAGCCCCACCTTGGGCAACCTGCAAAGCTCCTGCATGGACATCTGTGAGCAGCAAGAGGAAAAAGAATACAAAACCTCAGAGTTCAGGATCCAAGGACACTGCAGAACTACAGGAGAGAGAAACTCAGCTGCAAGCAGCAAGGTGTCTGTGGAGCAGGGATGGATTTCAGCAGGGCTGGGGCCACAGAACTGGTGCCTTCTGTGTCTGACCAGCATCAGCCCCCCTTCCTGGGGGCACATTTCCCCTCAAAAGGGCTTGGTAGCAGTCAGACAGCACGTGGGATCTCCTTGTTCTGCTGCAATCTCTCAGCAAACCTCACCCCAGATGGACAGACAAGATGCTCCTTTCTTCTCAGGAAAAACCAAAACCACAGAAGAACTGAGGTCACAGAGCCACGATTTTGAGAAGCCTTGATTCTGCAGTGCCCACTCCCAGCAATGAGCACACAGGGCTTGGTGTACACGTAAAATTAAAATGGACCCCACTTTTCACAGGCACTTGGGTATCACAGGGAATGAATCAGGGCTCTGCTTATACAGAGAATCACAGAAACACCTGAACTCTCCATCCACTCCTGCAAAGCTGCACTGCTGGCTTTGCAAACAGAGATTTTGCCAGGAGTGTTACAGCAAAACCAGTGGCAAGAACAAGACCCCGGAGCCCTGACACTGGATTTTCCACTGAATCCCCTCTCCTGACCCCACTGCACAAAGAGTCAGGAATGGAAATTCCTGGTGCCCCCTTTCACAAGCCAACAAGGCCACCCTGAGCCCAGTGGGACACAGCAGCACCCACTGACCCTGGGTCCTCATAAAGACCCTGCAAGAGCATTGGCTGTAACATCCAAGTAGCGCCCCGGATAAATCCTTGGACAAAAGACTCGTGCCAGGTTCCCTGCTGCCAGACACTGCACTGTTCCTGCCACTCAAGACAGCTCAAACTGAAGCCCTGGCCCTACAGTGAACCTCCCAGAGCCCAGCTCCCTTCCCAGGCTTAGGAAATGAAAAAGAATAAAATAAAACATTATCTTTCTGCACATGAGCGTTTCTCCCTGCAAAGAAGGATTAAGCATGAACCCAGCAAAACTCAGGAGTGAGGCAAGGGCAAACACACCCTCCACTTGCCTACTGCAGAGAGGATAGAAAGCACTTGTTCCAAAAAAAAATCTCCCAGCAACCAAAAGGTCGTGGGTCCATTCAATCCCCGGTGACGGCGTCAGCGTAATAAACCCTGATAACGAAGCGATTACGTTAAAAGCTGTCAAGGGCTGTGCTGACCAGAGCAGCCCTCTCACCAGCTTCAAGCAGCTTTGCAGGGGAGGGGAAAAAAAAAAGTCATAATTCAATCAGCCTGGAAAAGTCTATTCCCCACTGATCCCAAGCGATCAGCCTTCATGTCGAAGGAACATTACATTCAAGTCGCTGAAGATTTTCACCTTTTTTTTTTTTTTTTTGCCTTCCCCTTTTTCATTTTTTAAAGCCAGAATTGAAAGGCAGCGAAGACAAAAACTGTGTTAAACTGGAACTGGTTCACTCAGGGGAAGGAGGAACATAATACTCTTTCTTCAGATGCTGTTTGGAATCCAGCCCCAGAAAGTAACATGACAGCGGTCACCAGTGTCTGACAGATCCTGAAAGGCAGGAGCAGGAGAGGACAATATGGGCGAGCTGGGTGGAGATGGGGCCAGGAGAAGGGGGAGGAGGGCTCTGGCAAGAGCTGTCAGGCAGCTCCCTCCCTTCTCTCCAGCTCTTTGCAGGCTTGGGGGCAACCCGAGGTTCAAAGCGGGCTGTGAGGGCCCAGCTGCCCCGTGTCCCCCTGAGGCAGGACTGGGAACAATGGGAAGGCACTGGTGGAAAGCTAAAGAAGTTAGAAAGTTAAACACTTGGTCAGGTATTGAACACTTCTTTAAACACTGGAAAGGAGAGGGGGATACTTTGCTGAGGTGAGAAAAGGAGCAGGGAAAGAGCAGAGTCACTTACTTTCAGCTACACAGTCTATCAGCAGCACGGAGAGGAGGTTCACGAGGGAGACCAGTGAAGACATCCCAGGGCTGGGAAGGATCCTCATCCTCTGCACTGGCCTTCGGCCCCAGCCGGGAAGGCTCCGGGTCAGCGGGACTCACAACGTCTCCCCAGCCTTGTCAGCACCTGTGGGGGCACAAAGGGGACAGCACTGAGCAGGAGCTGGGTGGGCAGAGGGGGCACGAGGGGGAAAGCACTGAGCGGGAGCTGGGTGGGCAGAGGGGCACAAGGGATAAAGCACTGAGGGGGAGCTGGGTGGGCAGAGGGGGTAAAAGGAGTAGAGCACTGAGGGGGAGCTGGGTGGGCAGGGGAGAGCACTGAGGGGGAGAGCACTGAGGGGGAGAGCACTGAGGGGGAGGTGGATGGGCAGAGGGGGCACAAGGAATAAAGCTCTGAGGGGGAGCTGGGTGGGCAGAGTCGAGCAGAGCCCAAGGGGCAGCAGGGGCCCAAGTCAATTGCTCCCTTTGAGGAGCCCAGGCAGCTCCAGGAGGACCTGACCAGCTCCATGGCCCAGCAGACTGGTGGGGACACGAGGCTGGTGGGCTCTGGCTCCCTGCCTGGGCAGGGGATGAAGTGAATCTCAGCACTCGCACTCACAGAGGGAGGACACGGCGCAGGAAGGAGAACGGGAATCAGGAGGCACCAACCACACAGAACCCACATTTAAAGTTTAACACTCGTCAGCTCCTCTCCCTCCCCAGCCCGGGAGATGCAGCAGCGCCGGCCCAGCAGCGCTGAGCAATGAGGTGTGAAGGGATGTGACCCGACAGGGCCCAGGGACCCTCTGAAAGGGCGATTTTTCCACAAAAGCGCAGGGAGAAGAAGAAAAACTGAAACCTCACATGTGAAAAACCCAGCAAGGAAGAAAAAAATCCCCCACCAAGAGGGAAGATGAAGCAGGAGATGTTTTCCTTGGGCTGCCTTTTGTCTGTTGGGGATCTGTGTGGTTCCCATTGGGGGGGGATCCTCTGTGCTGTGCAGCACTGACCCAACACAGCCACCCTGACCCTCAGCCTGGCATCAGTGTGGGTGTCCCAGAGCCCCTCTTGCACGGGAAACACGTGCTGGAGAGATTCCAGGCTTCTCTCCATGGCTTTCATTACATGTCTGAGAGACCCTACTCCACTTGGTGCCTCAGTTTCCCCACTTGCAACACACAGAGGAACCACTTTACTGAGCTACACAGAACAGGGAGAGAGAACACCCGGAGCAGGGGGTATCACACAGTTGATCCTGATGGATCAAGTAAACACAACCTCTAATGGCTGTGGGAGAGATTTTCTCCTGATCACCTCTGCCCTGGACGTGGCAGAGCGTGGCTGCAGGACAGAACCAGCACATCATCCCCGCTGCCACGGGGCAGAGGGAGCTCAGCACCCGCCTGCTCCCCTCACCCTGCCAGCACATTTCCATGGAGACAACTCCTGGCTCCAAAGGGAGCTTACAGCTTTATCCTGATCCCTGTGCAAAGCTGGAATGGCATTAAGGGAGCTGTATTCTTAGCCACTGCCCCAGTCCGGAGTGTCAATACTGCCGAACGCTTCCCTCAGCCACAGAGGTGAGCTCTGCCCCAGAAGGGCCGAAAATAAGAGCCAAAACTGCAGCCACAACCTCCTCCCAGGGTCGGCAGCTCAGAGGTTTCCCAGCAGCCAGGCTGAGCTCTGGGATAATGGCCCAGAGCTGTGGAAGGATGCTCAGATCTGACAGATTCCTTCCCGCTATCGTTACGCCAATTAGAAATCAAACCCAGGGTTTATCACCTTTTGGAAAAAAGCCAGGTAGGAGATATTGTACAATGATCAAAGGCTTGGAAAGGACTAAGGGGATAGTGAGGCTGTTTAGGCTTTCTGATACACATCAGGGTGGGAGACTGTCAGGACAGGCAGTGTGAAGGGGCATTTTAATCTTTTTCTGTCCCATTAACTCTCCAAGGCTGAGCTGTACAGAATTAAAAGAAAAGCCAGAATAAACAAGAAGTCCCCATATGTACTCAGCCCTAAAGAGCAACTTTTCAGACAGAAGCTTTGGACTTGCACTTTGAGGATTACAAAGCCTCTGCTGTGTGCTCTGTGCTCCTCTAGATCCATCGTGCTTCAGCTCATGAAACCCGAGCATGAATACTGATACAAAAAAGAGAAAAGATCTGGATTCTGTCACTGGGAATCTCTTCAAATGTTTGTTCTAGACACACTCAGAGAAACACAGAGGCTCCAGCCAGCCTCAACTCGTGGTTTTCAGGGTTCCAGGGCGCAGAACGACGCGCTGGGGTTTCTTTTGTTGCTGCAGAGAGCAGGAACATCATGAATAGCTGCGATGGTAACTGTTAATTAAACTGGGGATGTGGTACCGATGCCAGCACAACAAATGGAGCCGTGTTGCTGCTCACTGGCTCTCCCTCCCTCCTGCCTCAGTCACGCAGCTCCCAGTTCCCACCAGCAAGGCTGGAAGGGAGAGGGCAGGAGCTGGAGAGAGCAACCATCCACCCAAATATTTAGTTCCCTATGCTAAAATAAAACAAACCAAACCAGTGCTGGCTCAGCCACCATTTCAGAACCTCTCATTTTTCTTTATCAGAGTAATATATCTCCCCCCAGTCCTAAAAATGCCACCAAACATCTCCTTGAGCCTTGTCTGCTCTCCAAATGCAGCACCAATGATCTTCTACAGAGCAGCCAAGAGAATGTGTATCTCCAAAGGATGGAGCTGAATGCAGGAATGTCAGGGGAATGTTCTGCCTCCTCTGGAGAGAGGAGCCTGGCAGCTCCACTCTCCCACCTCCAGCAGGCTTTTCATGCCATATAATGGGCTCGGATGGAGAAGGTCTGGTACAGGGGATACAGCAACAGCTCCAAGACTGGAGAAGGAGATGCCAGAGGGTGACACTTCCGCTCCGGTGCTAATGTGCTTCCCGGGCCCCTGACGGAGACAGAAAGTGCTGGCAGAGATATCAGGACATGTCAGCTTCAATCCAGCAACTCATCCTTCAGAGCAGGTACATCACTGGCTGTCTCCCCCCCGGGTACGGGATTTTCAGGACAGCAGGATGTGCACCCACCTGGTTCCCCTGCGGATACCGGGGACGAGCTGGGACAGAGTTTGCTCTGCTCCCTTGGGAGAGCCCTGGCAATAGGGAGGCTGGAAACAGATTGATCCATGGCAGAATTCCCACCTACAGCACTGAACATGCCACGTTTGGAACCAGCTGCCACCCAACGAGGCCCTGCTGCCCTCCCAGCGGGCCTGAAAAAGTGGGAATGGTTCTGGTGGAAGCTCAAATCAGAAGGGCTCTGTCACCCATCCTCTGCCCTCCCCATGGCACAGCTTACCTTGTCTGTGCTCTTTGGAGCAGGTTTGCTCACTCCTGCCTGGCCCTGAGCACCCAGCCAAGCTCCTGGCACCAGCCAAGACAACATAATGGCAGTTTTCCTGTGCTGCTCCACGGACCTGCAAACCCACACTAAATTCCCTGGCATGGGATCCCCTGCAACACAAGCAAACCACCTAATAGACCTCAATCCTTGGTAAAGAATGCAATTAAGTGAAGCCATGGCCCCCAGTGGGGTCAGATTTGTGCTAGATACGGTCACATTTCAGGAATAAGATTAATTCTTACAGTAAAAGAGCTCCTGTAAGACATTCATTCTTGTGTGCTGCCTAATCTCCAGCTCTGAGCATGGCCCCGTGTGCAGCTTGTAAGAGCTGAGCCTGGGGTCTTGAAGAGCATTATTAAAAATAATAAAACTCAGAAGTGTTTGCAAGAAGCAGCTTCTCACTGCAGCTCCTCCAGCTGGGATGGAGCCAGGGGTCTGCAGGGACCCAAGGGTGCAAGGCACAGAGGGTGAAGTGCTCAGAAGCACCTACATTTCTTAAGAGCTTAAGTTCCACCGAGAGTCAAAGGGACTTAATCTAAGCTGCTGTAAGATGCTTCTGAAGATTTTCCCCCCAGTAACTCCCATTTCAGAGGGCACTGGATACCTTATGCCCTTAAGCTACTTTAGGTATCCCAGGGGATACGGGAGGAGGGGGCTTTATCTACAGACCAGGTTGATTACCTTGGTCCTCACTGCTTCCAGGGGGACACGCTGCTAAAAAACAAGTGTCTGCACAGTTATGGACACTGGGATGGGTCAGAGCCCTGCAGGGATTTTCACACAATCACAGAATCATGGAATGGTTTGAGTTGGAAGGGACCTTAAAGATCATCTTGTTCCACCTCCTCCTATGGGCAGGAACACCTTCCACTAGACCAGGTTGCTCCAAGCCCAGCCCAATATGGCCTTAAACACTTCCAGGGTTGGCGAGTTCACAGCCTCTCTGGGCAACATTTTGCCCTTTGTTACTTTTTCTGAGCTGGTAATTGAAACATTTGCTCTGCATTTAAAAAAAAAAAATAAAAAAAACCAAGAGGGAGGGACCTTGCCTTCATTTTGGATTCACTACAATATAACAACTTGAAAAAAAAAAATCACAAAGAAGCATTGGGGCTTCTCTTCTGTTCCACCCGCCCGTGAAGAGGAGAAGGGGGATTTTAAAGAAATTCTCTGCAAAAAGTTCCACCCAGATCTAGGAGATTATTAAACATCTTCATTTTCAGCAGCTGCTGTGGGAGAATTGCTCCCATTAGGCACATCAATCGGAGCAAACACCTTGCAGGCAGAGGGCTGCACTGAGGGTTCTTCCTTCCAGCAGCACCAGCTTAGTTTGTGCTGCCTATTAACAGAGGTCAGTGGGTCACTTCATTTCCTCCCAGCAACCTCTTTAAAGAGAGAAAGAAAAGCTTTTAGCACAACCACCAGCTCATTTGTCACCTCCCCTGGGGAGGGCAGAGATGAAATTTGAATTCACCACCCCACAATTCCCGCTTGCTCCTACCCAACACCCTGCCCTTGGCAAACCCCACCTCACCAGGGCTGGGATAAGGAAACCTGGCACTGGTGGTTTGTTCAAGGTGGGTCCTGCCTGCTTGGACCTGGCCCAGGAGCCCACCCTGGCACCTTTCCTGCGGGTTCTGGGGAGCAGTGCTGGCTCGGAAAGCCTGCATGGCCCATGTCATGGAATTACAGGATGGTTTGGGTTGGAAGGGACCTCAAAGATGATCCAGTTCCACCCCTTGCCATGGGCAGGGATGCCACTCACTGGATGAGGGTGCTCAGGGCCCCCATGCAAGGTGGCCTTGAATATTTCCATGGATGGGACATCCACACTCAGGTTGCTTTGCTGGCAAGTGTTTGGCTCTTTCCTGGGGAAACAGAGCATGAAGAGAGGAGCTTCAAAGTATGTGTTTCTGACACCTATTTCCCCCTCCTAACACACTGACCAGCCCAGCCCTGTTTAATGGGCAGGGAGAGACCACAGCCATGAAAGTGCTGGTGGCAGGGGGGGAGATGCTGCCTCTGCTCCAAAAGCTCGACCCCAGATCTTGGTCAGACAGGAGAGCCCCCAGGAAACTCACCCAGAGATCAGGTCTGCACACAGCAGCATCACTGCTGCTCACAGGATTAGCTCCTGGCAGAGGAAAAACCAACCAAACCTGCCAACCACAAGAGTAAAGTGCCAGAAGTCCAGCAAGTCCCAGTGCCAGAGCCGTGCACATCCTCTCCCCACACCAGGGAGACCCTGCAGCCCTCCCTGTGCCTGCTGAATCCCACTCCTCAGGCCAGCAAACCCCCCAGAATAACTCTGCCTTCTGGGCCACTTCATCTCAGCAAAGACACCCTGGCCATGTGCAGCCTGCTGCTGCTGAGAGGAGCAGTCTGGGCTGGGGCACAGGGGGCTGTGGTGATCCCATATCCCATGGGACCCCCTTCCCACAGCACTTCAAGACACCTTAATTAAACAAACACAACCCCATGACCAGCAAAGCTCACCTCAAGACTAACTGGTGGCTTTAGCTGCCCGGTTCCAAGGGCTGTGCAGAAAGGACTGATCCTAAAAGATGCCTGATCCTGCCCAAAAAATGAGGCGTTGGAGCATTTCCAAGTCGGTCTCTTCCTCTCCAAAGCTGCTGGACACAGTTGCTCTTCTAGGTTTGAATGCAACTCCCCAACCCACTTCAAAACACAGGCCATGGGCTTGGCAAACACAATTAGAGCAGGCAGCAGAGATCCTTCAGAGTGAAGCACGGCTGTTTATCTATCACCGAGTTACTTAGATCTTAAAAAAATATTTACAAGAAAGAGGCAGAGTATTATCTTCCATGGGGAAACAAACACAGATGGAGAAAAAAAAAAAGAGCTTTGATCAGGACTGTCTCGGTCCTACTCGCTGCTTTTCATCCCCAGAACTCCAAGTGCTTTAATATGACAGTATTATCCCATTTTACAATGTGGGAAACCAGAGGAAACTGCACAGTGAGACAGCTCACTGTGTCAGCACGCACACAGACACACACACAATATTTTTCCTCCTTCCTGCACCACTTCTAGTCCTCCCACATGTGTGAAGTGCCCAAGCAACAGGCAAAAGGGGCATTTTGGGGCGTAGCAATGCGGGTGTTGCAAGAGGTGTTACTCCCTGCCCAGGGGTGCAACGGCACACTAAGGGTTAAGCTGTGGTGGCTGCAGGAGAAATGAGACAGGAGAGCTCCGAGTTGGGCTCAAATCGTCAGGAGAAATTAATTTCCCCCCATGCTGTCCCCCGCAGTGACAGCTCTGACAGGCAGTGATGGATCACAGAGCATTCAGCAGGTGCAGCACAGCACGGACAGGGCAGAGGGGACATCGCAGCCGGAGGGATGCGGCAGCGAGGGGAGGAGGACAAGGAGGAGGAGGAGGAGGAAGCACAGCTCCCATGGCCTGGCTGCACCCTGATAAACCCAAGCCCATCCACGCTTTGGGGTGCTGCAGCCACAGGAGGACCCCAAAGGACCCTCCCTGCAAAAAGTCAGTGGCAGCACCGTGGCAGCAGCAGCGAGAAGGAGGCAGTGCTGGAGCCACCAGAAATGCCAGGAGCATCCTCCAGAGCTGGGCTGAAGATGTGGCTTCTCCTCTGCCTCTGTGCACACAGGGCAGGGCTGGGAGATCCTCTGGGATGCACTAAGGGAAGGACTGGATTGACACAGGACCACACTCCCCTCCACCCCATCCCCTTCCCCTCGCTCCCACACAAACACATCCTTCAGCATTTCCCAACAAACCCTCACGATCTCCGCCGGGCGCCCGACGGCATCAGCGATCGTCAACTAAATTGCCTTGTGGTTCTGGGTAATACTTTGCGTTTCTTCTTGCAAGCCTCGGAGCTTTATTTATTTATTTAGCAAGTCATTCATCATTAGCCCCAGCTCAGTTGCCTGACAGACCGGGAGCTCCTTGGGGCACATCCCGTCTCCGCGCTTGCCACGCGCGCACCGACAGCGCTGGGTAAATAACCGTCCGTCAGCCACGTCCTGCAGCATCCTCAGCTCAGCCAGGGGAATAAACACCATCCTCTGCCAGAAAATAATGCTGAAATCACCAGCATCCCCCTCCCAGAGCACCTGCACCCCAAGCCTGGCTGATGGGTGATGCTGAGTTGCTGTGACCTGCTCGGGACTGGCGGGGGAACACAGGGCTCTGCTCTGTGCTGGCGCAGCCTCACCTCAGGTCTTGGGGCAGTTTGGAGTGCCACAATATAAGAAGGATTTGAAGTTATTAGAGTGTACAATGGTGGCCACAGAGATAGGAAAGGATCTAGACAGGAAGTCATAAGAGGAGTGGCTTATTCAGCTGGAGCAGAGGAGACTGAGGGGAGACTCCTCGGGGGCTGCAGCTCCTCCCGAGGGGAGGTGGAGGGGCAGGCGCTGAGCTCTGCTCTGGGACCAGGGACAGGAGCCAGGGAAGGGCTGGAGCTGTGCCAGGGGGGTTGGGATGGATCTCAGGACAAGGTTCTTCCCCCAGAGGGTGGTTGGCACTGCCCAGGCTCCCCAAGGCTGCCAGAGCTCCAGGATCATTTGGACAACGCTCTGAGGGACAGGGGGGGATTGTTGAGGTGTCTGTGCAGAGCCAGAAGTTGGACTGATGACCCTTCCTACTCAGGATATTCCATGATTCTATGAATATACTCCCAACTTCTGACCAACAGCACCAGCCTGCAGCTCCTTCAGATACACACTGTCCCTTGCAGGAGACGTGACATCACTCACAGCCACATTGGTTGCTGGCAACCTACAGGTCAGTGTCCTGTTACACAAGTCCTCCCTCTGAAACTCTTGCACTGGCAGGAGCACTAACACCTCTCCCTGTCACACCATCCCTTCTCTGACCTGGGCAATGTGGCCATAACCATCACTGGACCTTCTCCAAATCAGAGATATAATGCACCACTCAAACACAGCAGAGGGAAAAAAGAAAAAAAAAGACAAAAGCTCAAGAAAGAGCCCAACCAAACATCCGCTCACCACCAGCAAAACTCAACAGCCTTTCTCATGTCTGCAGTCCAAGCTAAGGAAAAGCCTTTTTCCACCCCAGATCTAATGCAGGTTCAGATCAGCTCCACATTCCTGGGGAGGAGTGACTGCCTCAACTCACATCTGTGTGTGTCCAATTAAGAACATATGAGAAAACCATTGAACAATGAAGAACCGGTGCTTTCCTGACCTACAGCATGGCACAAAGATGACCTGCACTGGGAAGAGCCCATCCAGATGGCATCAGTCCCTCTGAGCAGGCTAATCCCTCCAGCTTTGGCTTACTGTTCCCTTCACACAGAAACTTGGATGCTGCTGCATCTTGTGACCTTCTCCACCCTCCAAACGGCTCTGCCAGGTCTGCACGGGGACTCCCTTTGTGTCAGCAGCAGGAAGGAGTGTTGGCCCCCTCTTCCACCCCAAAAACCCTGTCAAACAGGGGGTCAAACACCATTCCTGGAGGTGACATCGATGCTCCTTGCTGATGGCAGCTCAGCTGCTGAGAGGAACCTGCCTGGCCTTCCTCCAGCTCCTCCACAGCTTTCTGCTGCCCTCTGAGAGCAACTTTAGCTGCTTTCTCACAAAATAGGTGGTTGTTACTGAAAAGCCTTGTGCAAACCTTCCCCTGAGGACAAGCAGTGGGTTCCCAGCCCCAGCAGCCAGGCCAGGAGCACAGGAGGCCAGTCCCTGCCCCGCAGAGGTCCATCACTGCAACAGGACTTTGGCCAAGTGAGGCAACCTGCCCACCTACTGCTGGCTGTGAGCTCGTGTCCAAGCAAAGCATCTTCCACCAGCCTTCAGCCCGAGCAGAAGGAAAAGGGAAAAAAAAAAAAAGAAAGAGAGAGGCAAAAAATCGAAAGGAAGAAAAAACATTGCAGAAAGTTAATTAGGAACATGAGGGTGCTTTATCAGTTCCGGCTCAGAGTGCTGGACGGGTGTAGGATGTCACCAGCCCTCGCGCAAGAACGACCTTCTCATTACAGGCGGCCGCTGATCGATCGCCTCTGTTTGTTGTCTTCATCAGCCCTCAGATCCTCCCCTGAACCCCACACCAGGCAGCCTGGTGGGACCTGAGGAAGGGGATGGCAGTGGGACCCTCCTGGTGCTCCCACCAGAGCTCACCCCCCTCTGCCACCGGCGTCCCCCCGGGAGGGCAGAACGAACAGCCCCAGATTTTGCAAGGCTCATTTCTTACCCCCACACAGTCCCCAGTAACATGAGTTATGGAAATAACCCCCAAAATCCCTGAGTGACACACACGCACACACCTCACGCCAAAACCAAAATACAAACTCTCTCCAAGACACGAGGACCTGGGAAATTCCAACCAGCCACTACAGAGCCAGGCAAGGACCCTGCTCCCACACAGCCACCGAACCCAGGGGCTCCTGGGGAGGATCTCAAAGCTGCTCTGAATTTACACTAAGACAGAGGAAAACGTGACTCCCTGATGATCATCTTTAGGGTCCCCCATGCTTGAGCTGCAGAGGAACTGCCCTTGCTTTCTCATTCTGGAAGAGGCAATTAAACCCCAGAGGCTGGAACACCTCAAGCCCACCTACAGGCAAGCCAAGAGTGTGGGGAAACAAAAAGAAAGAAATTTCCTTCTTATGGCCTGTACACCTCATGGTCACTGTTGTCTGCAGGCTGGGAGATGCCACGGGATTGCTGCAGTCCCTGGGGAAGGATGGAGCTGCACACACACTCTGCATATCAGTGAAAAACAAATGAGAGGAAATAAAAGTAGTGAAGCAAACACGCAAAGTTTCTCCTAATTGCTATTTGGTGGTAAATGAAAATCATTGTGGCAACAGTGCGGCTGATGAGCTGTTTGGTTTCCTCACAGCCCATGGAAGAGGGAGAGTTGTGTGAGGAAGGGATGGATGAGACAGGAGGGTGAGTGGCTGCTCAAATCCCCCCACCAGCGAGGCCGGGCTCCTGAGCCGCAGTAAGAAGGATAAAGAGGCTTGTCTTTCTTTGTCCACAGCGCAGAGCTGGCTTCATCACCACAGCTTGCATCTTGCTGATTAGTGACCAGCAAGGAAAGCTAATCAAGGTTATTAGGAAGTGCTGTCTTCCCTGGGTTTCACAGCTGCCTCCTCGGGAGGACACAGGGCAATGTGGCTCCCACAGCCACCGGCCCATCAATGCCTCCAGAGGTCTTTTTTCCACCCCAGGATCAAGTGTGCTGCCGTCAAGCCCCACACAGAGGGCACCCCTTGGGCATCAAGGACACAGGAATGTCACTCCTGGGGCTCCCCTCTCTAGTTTATCCTGCCTTCTCCTTCAGCATTCATTCCCTCCCCACTTCCTTGCCAGGCGCTCCAGCCCTGTCAGCCAACACAGGGGGTTAAACTCCATAAAGAGGATTTGGTTTTGAGCTTGCAAGACAGAAGATGAGCAAATCCCTTCCCTTGCTCTGGCAGGAATCCTGTGTCTCAGACCCACCAGCCAGGAGAGATTAAGAAAGGAGCAGAGAAAGAAAAAAATCCATCCATCACTTGCTGCCGTGATCTCATCTGAATTTAAGAGCTGAGCTGGGAGGATGCTGGGTCACTGCTTGGGCTGGTGGAGCCCTGCAGACCAGCAGGCACCAGAACAGACTGGAGAGAGTCTTAGGCTGCACTGCTCAAGGTCAGCAACGGGGTTAGGAAGCCACATCCAGGCTCCGTGCTTGCCTTCCCTGCGATTTAATTCTGGGCTGTCTGTCTAGGGAAGCCTCTGGCTCTTGTCACATCTTTGCAGAGAGCCCTGGCTGCAGCGGGTGCCTCCAGGAGTTGCCTTCATGCATTGACTGAAGCCCCACAAACCACACCAATGTGCAGCAATGCCTGGATGATACAAGCCAGGAGCAATTCCGAACCAAGCGGCTCAGCCAGGCAGGGCTCTGCTGCCATTTTCATCTTCCACATGAGATGCAAAATTAAGAGGCTACAAAATAGGCAGAAACTGGGAGTAACACCACCCTTGTGATCTCACCTGGCCAGTTTACTTCTATTAAACATGATATTCCTTCCTTTCTGCTCTGAGCAGCTGTAGCTTCATGGTCCTGCCAGGCCAACAGACATCCCAGCCTAGAGGTGGCTGCTTCCACTGGAGGGGATACAGCAATCCCAGCCACACCAGGGACACATCAGAGCCGGCTTAAAACATTTACAAGCATTCAGAGATTGATAACATCCCTCCTGGAGCAGGCTGTAGGAAAGGAGCTGGCGAGAGCACCATGGGAGAACCTTCCCATTACCCAGGATTCAAGAAGCCTCCACCTGCTCGGCACATCGCCTCCTATTTCACTTCAAACCAGCATAAGGGTTTTTTTGACAAGCTGCTGAGATCATCTCGGTGTCTTTGCAGCAGTCAATCATGACAAGGATCAGGCAGGGAGATTTTTTCCGAGGAGGCTGGCTGAGTGTTCACGGCAATGTTTTTGTGATGCCGAGCAGCAGCAGCAGCAGCGCCGGCGACGAGCGGGCCATGAATTAAACATGGGATAATATTTACTCGGCAGGTGAGGACCATCAGCACGCTCTGGGCTCTGCCTGGCTGGGGAGGAGCACGCCGTGTGTCCTCCATTTTCAGCAGGACAAGCCTTGGAACAGCAGATGCTTTCCCTCGTGCTGAGCAGGAGGTTTCCAGGGTCTCTGACCCCTCTGCCTGCTCAGCCAGCGCTCGGGAATGACTCGTCCATCTTCGGAGGCACCGAGCCAAACAGGAATGGGTCCAACAACAAATCTCTCCTTCGGACACGCAGGAGCCACCATATTGCAGAAAATGCCTTTATTGTCACTGCACCATCTGGAGTCGCCAGGAAATGCAACTTTTTCGTCCCCATCAATTACCAAAGGGAGAAATCTGCTGTTCCCTGAAAGGCAGAACTTCCCACTTTCTCCCAGCACCAGGTGGGTGAACAAGAGCTGAGCCTCTCCAGAGCACTTTCAGGATTTACAAGCCCCACTGTCTCTGCTTTTGGGAGACAATCTACAGTCTCCACCTTGGAATCCCAGAATGGTTTGGGTTGGAAGGAACCTTAAAGATCATCTTGTTCCAGAGCCCTACCATGGGAAGGGACACCTTCCAGTAGGAAGGTGGAAGCCACCCCGGCTCAGACCTGTCAGCACCCCTCAGGGGTTCCATCTTGCTCGAAAACACAGTGTCTTGTGCTTAAATTTCCTAAAACCAGAGGGGCTGAGAACCTCCCATTTTATGTCTTTCACCAGAAGCTGGGCACGGTGTGGCTGGTCCAGAGGGGCACCTGGAGCATCTCCCAGTGGGAGGACACTGCTGGTGCTCCATGGGAGAGGCATCTGGGGCTGAGCCAGGCAGGCAGGGACCTGGGGAACAGCCCAGGGATGGGAACACCATTCCTGCATGTTTTTAGGACGGTCAGACATGATCTGCCTCCAACTTCCAAAGGCACGATGCTGCCCTGGGCCAGCAAGATTGACTAATTGACCTTCCAACCTCCCTTCTGTCATTACTTTCTATGATTTTACAACCTCTCTAAACGGTTCATTTATCCTGAGTGAATTCCTGCTGCATCCCGCTCATCAGCCAGCTGGGCAGCACCTTCCTCCAGCCACACCGTGTGAGGGCAAAGCTGCTGCAGGTGCACAGATGGACCCGGCACAGGGGCAGCAACAGGGCAGAAAACAAGGGGTGGGGGGAGCCCCAAACAACCCTTGCTGAAAAAACAGTGTGAAAAAGCATCTTAAATCCCACAACTTTGGGCCTGTTTGTTGGCCCGAATTAAGCCCAGACCCTGAAGGCGATACCAGGGCGCTCTTGCCTTGGAGGGGTCAGTGTTTCCAGCAACAAGGACACCAATTAAAGCTTTTAACGATGCGAGCCCAGGACCTTGCTGAGCCCTGAGCTGCCTCTGCCCAAAGCTCTCTCTGCTAATAACCCGGTGCTGCGGCCCAGCCACGGGTGCTGGGCTGCCTTAAATATTTATGACAATCGTAGATTGCTTCTTTCCTCCCCATAATGATGCCCTCACGTGCTCCCTCCCCAACACAAGAAAGCACCAGTCTCCTCCCAGTGCCTCCAAGAGCATCGGCACGTCTCCGGAGCAGCAAGGCAGGGTGCCAGGGAGGGATTTTATTTTGTTTTTTAAGCCTTCCCCCCCCAGCCCTTTCCCACTACAGCCTCGGCTCGAGTTCTCTCGTTAATCTAATTGTTCTCCTAATGAAGATCTGCAATTCCTCAAACATTAATTACCAACGGCAGCAGCAGCAGCAGCTGTGGAACAAGAGCTCCCTGTTCCTAATAATACGCTTCACACTTTCGCCTGCCACAGCTCAATTTAGCTTTGCGTGATTTGGCTGGGGGCAGATAAATAATATTCCAGCTATGGGGCTCTGCAGACAAACCCAGGAGGAGGCAAAGCTCTCCCCACACCCCGGGGGCTTCAGAGCATCGCAGGTCCTCGGCTGGCTGCTAAAAATCCCTGGTTTGTTCTATCTGCATCTCCCTGGCCCAAGGCTGCGCCTCCGTCACGGCACCGTCTCCATCCTGCAGCTTTTGGAAGGTGTAAAGAGCTCTGCAAACAGCCAGGGAGGGGAAGCTGGGAGGGAGAGAGAGGTGCTGCATCCCCGTCCCCATCCCCACGCTGAGCACCAGCGAGAAAGTGAGAGCACGGGCAGGGAGGGAACACAGAAGTGGGATGGGCCTGGGCGGTCGGGAATGAGTCAGGGGATGGAGGAGGAGGGAAGGGGGAGAGCGGCAGAGGGAGGGCGAAGCTCCGAGCCATTATTTGTTTCACTCACAGTAAAATGGAAAATAAATGGAGAGGAAGGTTAGTGGGGATCGGGAGACTTGAGTAGGACTGCAGGGCTGGGGGAAGGCTGGCGTGGCACGTGGTGATCCAGGCAGCTCCTGCACACGGTGGGATCACATGGATTCCACAACCCCAGGACCCTGAGCACGGTCCCATCGTGCCCATAAACCAGCAATGGCTTTGGCTACAGCTCTGGAGATGAAGGAAAGAACAAGCACACAGGTGCAGAGCCAGCAGCAACACTGCCACTGAAACGTGGGGAGGCCCTGGCACAGGTTGCCCAGAGAAGCTGTGGCTGCCCCATCCCTGGAAGTGTCCAAGGCCAGGTTGGATGGGGCTTGGAGCAAGCTGGTCTCATGGAAGGTGTCCCTGCCCATGGCAGGGGGTGGAACAAGATGAGCTTTAAAGTCCCTTCCAACCCAAACAATTCTGTGATTTTTGGGGGCAAAAATCACTCCCCTCATCCACCATGATCCATAACGCTGCCATGGAAAAACACTGTTCCTGTTCACTCAGGTCAACCCCTTCCAATCCATCATCATCTCCAGCCCAAGGGCACAGGGGGGCAGTGGGGAGGAAGCCATGCCCAGGCAGAGGAGAGCTGCCAGCCAGGTCCCTCCTTACAAAAGAGGCTGAAAACCATGGGTTAGGAGAAGCAGCTGGAATGGCCGGAGCCAGGAAAAGCTGCAGTAGCCCCTCTCGCCAGCACTGTGCAGCCAAAAATACACAAGGGGAACAAAACAACACATACACACACACACACAAAAAAAAAGAACAACCCACAAGAGTTTTCAGTGACAAAAGCAAACAAATAGATTTGTGAATAAATATTGATTTGACAGGAAGTGAGACAAACCCTTCCAAAAACACTCGCTGGCACCAGGTCCCTCTCCCAGCACAATGAGCAGCCGTCATCATTTCATGGGTGCCTTTGCACAGTCGGCAGCTTGAGCTGCTTCAGGGTTTTGGTTTGTGGGGTTTATTGGTGTCCCCTGTGCCAGGCATTGGCATTGTCTTGAGAGATCTCAAGAAATAAACATGGACTGAGGAGGCTGTGCCGGGCAAAGTGAGCAAAAAACCCCACAATTCACCCTAATATCTCTCCAGGAGGGGAGAGGTGGCCAGTTAATGCTCTCCAGCCCTACAGGCTCAGTTTGGTCCGAAGGAGTTAAATTTTCCTTCAGCCAAAGCTCAGGGCTGAGTCAGACCCAGAGTCAGAGGGCGATGGGCTGCTGCTCCACTCGCTCTTTCCTGACCGCAAACACATCTGCACATACCCCGATCCTCCACAGACACACACGGGCCTTTCATCCCGGGAAAACCCCCACAGCACTGCTGCTTTGCAAAAATTAATTAACGTGCCCATACGGGGAATTTCAAGACTTGGTTCCCACTACAAAGCGGGCATCTCCGGGGGAGATGGGTGGGAGAGATGGGCACCGATTCCTCGACGGCAGCGCTGGGATTGTGGGGGGACAGCCCAGATCCAGCACACAGCAGGGATCTGCCCTTCCCCTGCCCTGCAGAACCCTTTGTGCTGGGTTAGGAAACCTCCTGCTGAACCCTACTTTGCCTCCTGCAGACCCCCAAGAGCCACACTGGTGCAGTAAAGAGCACCAAGACCAGCAGCGCTCGTATTTGGTGGCTTCCCACTGAATTCCCAGCCTTGCTCTGCTTATGGGATTCAACGGAGGGAACAAGATGGCAGATTTCACCCGATTCACCCCCAGAACCACCACGTCAGGGAGCTTCAGGTCATTGCAAACTGGCTGGAGATTGACAGAAACAGCCTGAACAAGGTGTAGGTGCTGCACCCCGGAGCTCATCGGGCAGCAATCGCCGGGCACACACGTGATTTCGGGGTGAGCGTCTCCGCACGGATCCTGCACACCTCCAAAAGAAAAGGTTTCCTTTGTTCAGCTTCCTCCCAGCACAGCAAAAGAAATCCCAGCCCCGTGAGTGCCGTGAGGGGCCGGTGACGCTGATCACAGCTTTCCTGCTCATTTTGTTTTCAATGAGTGAATTAGCAGGCAGCCAGCTGACTCGAACATCCCCTTATCTCTGCACCAAGCTCGCTGCCGAGGATTTGCATAATTTTAATCTTTCCCACCAATGAGCATGAAAAAATTAGTTTTCCACTATTTTATCTTCTATTTGTGTTCAATAAACAGAGCTGGCGGCTTTGCTCCGTGTATTTATACTGGGAGCCGTGAGGAAGAAGGAGGGGGAAGATCCCCCTTCTCCAGCACTAGGCCAGGTGGAGGGTTAAACCAGAGGAGGGAGGTTGGGGGAAGGCTCTGCAAAACTGCTCCACAAACTGCAGCTGGAGATGGATTTGAAGCCCAAATGTCCTTATCCAATCCCAGTTGTTTCCTCCAGTCCCCTTCCTATCTCCCAGCTCCAGCTGCCAGGCTTCCTCCCATCATCAAGACCTTTGATTTCCCTCTCAAGCAAAGAGTTGGTTGGACTCGCTCCGAATAAATACAGGCTCCAGATCCCAAGAACACCAGGACTCCAGGGATGGGGTGGGAAGCGCATGAACAATGAGGTCCCACCTGGAGAAACCTCCTTGTGTGTTCACAGGGAACTGTGCAAACATGGGGACAGGGTCACCCCAGGTTCCTGCTCACGTTTCTGCACCCAAGGAAGGTTTGTGCTCCTCGATCTCGGCTCTGCAAGCCCAGTCGTGCTCAGCAGTGCCAATTCAAACCCTTTGCCATCCTCCCGGGCACACATGGCACAGCCCAACCTCACACCTGCCTCTTTTTGCGGGATCCTCCATCCCTCTTCATGGAAAGAGGGAAGAGAGAGGGAACCACGCAGAAAATCGCCGCCACCAACACAGAGCTTTGAGTGGTTTTTAATTTAATGCTTTAAAGGAAAAGCACACACCAAATATTAAGCTTGTCCATGTAAAAAAAGGCACTTAAAAGAAAAAGCTCCTGCTTTTGCCCTTTCTGCTGTAGAATGAGAGCATCATTTTGAGGAGCACACAGCAACAAGGGATGCAGAGGCCCAGATCCCACACCGTGAACCTCTGGATAACATCTGGAACCAAGGCTGCTCTGAGGGAAAAGAAAACACAGGGAAAACTGAGGCTCTCCTTGCAGGTTCCCCACTCCTAAGCAGGGTGGAAGGCACAAACATGGAAACACTTCTTAAATGTCTTTCCTCCCTGTGGAGCCAAATACAGGTCAGAGCACACACCAGCCACAAGCAGGGGCACATTTTCACCATCTCCAGTAAACCTGGACTGGCCTCTGTCCCAGTGTTGCAAAATGTGGAATACGTAAAATTTCCTTAAGAAAGGATGTTCTCTGATCTTTGACCTTGGTATACTTTCAAGCCTAATCAACAAGAATGGAGATTTAACCCACGAAACAGAGAGCAGCCAACAAGCTCTAAGTGATGTCCAGGTGTTACAGAAGCAAATGACTTGCTGGTAGAATTGCCTCTTTAAGGTTTAGGGCTGGATGTGCTTCAATGATTCAGACCTAGGGGGAGGTTAATAAAGCTTAGAAAGAAGGATGTACCACTACTGGACACAAAGAATGCATAATTTACGGGCCACAAGGACATCTGGCAGAACTCCCAAGATAAGGAAGAAACTAATAAAGCCAACTCTGCAATTGTGCTGAAATCAGCTCCAACGGGGTAAATGGTAATTCTGGAGGGGGGAGATCACGACCACCAACTCACAGACCACTGACCCAAGAAAATCCCTGACCCAAAAGAAGAGAAAGATTGAGCATGGGGACTAATTAGCATGAGAAGCAAGAGAATCATTAACCAATAGAAGATAGAATCCTAACTAATAAGAGGACTATATAACCTGTAGCCAAAGTAATTCTTAGTGTAATTAGTGTAGCCAACGCTAATTCCTTTGTTTGCTAAAATGTATAAATAGTAAAAAGTTTTGGTAGTTGGAGTGTTTGATTTGTGGAATCCCACTGAGCACCCAGCTTGGGCAACTCTGAAATAAATAATCAGTGTCTCTCTTGGGTCTGTCATTATTGGCTTGTTGTACACCACGCAACAAATATGATCTCTGCAGATAACACAGGGGGGCCCAAGGAGGTCCAAAACTGCAGGGACTAATGGCAGTGGGGTGACTCATAGGACTGGTTCCCACCGTTGTAGGGCTGGGGGCTCCCCCAGGCACTTGCTGTGGGTCCCCCATAATCAGCATGGAGAGGACAGGGTACAAGGAGCCTGGGGTGAGGTGGGCGCAGCCTCCCCAAGGAGCCCATTTCTCCCTCTCCCTGCAGCTCTTCCCGCTGATCTTGGACTCCACCACGGGCCTCTCCCTGCCACCAGCTCATCTGCACCCAGAGGTGCAATTACCTTCCATGGGTTCTCTATTTATGCTCCAGGAACCGTGTAATTTTCTAGACCAAAAACATAATTAAAGAGTCGGAGCGCCCTGGGACAGAGCCCTCTCTCCTGCCACCACTCTTATCTTCTCTAAAAATACCCTGGCCAAGGGTCAGCTCGTGGCAGGGCTGAGCCATGGCAAGGGGAGCAGCCCTGCTGTGATGGGTGTCCTGCGAGGGGAATGCACCCAAATGCCCCCACTTTGGCCCCAAGAAGGGGCTGCCCCAAGGGGAACCGGCTTTGCTGCTCCAAGGGGTCGCCTCTGCAAGGAAAGGTTAATTCAGATTTAACTTCTAATGCGGTTTATCTAACCAATTTTAAAGCCTTGGGCAGACAGACTAATTGAGAATTAAGGGGACTTTGATGATCACTGCTCTTCCAGCAGAACCAATCTGGGGTTGCATCCAGTTTGTTCCAAGATAAATCCAGTCTTCCAGATGAGATGGAAAGGCACACTTGCACAGGGGAATATCAGACCCCAAAGGCACTGGCTTTTCCCTGGAAAACAACAAATCAAGCTGTGGCTGCAGTCCAGCTCCAGGAGGAGTTGAAGATTCAGGAACTTTTCCAACCAGGGCGTTTCCCAGGTGCAGGAGGTGCCGATGCTGCAGGTCTCGGACACAGATTGATGCTTCTCCAGCCACCACCAGCCAAGAGGGCTCAAAGCACAGCTCTGGAGGTGAAAGAAATCCGGGGCGAGACACGGGGCTGGGGAGCAGGAAGAACTCCAGGTTCAAAATGCACTGAGCTGGGGCTCTGCACACCCACACACACCTCTGACCCCCCAAACACTGCCGTGGGCACCTGGATGGCAACACACACAGGTTTGATATTTCATAGAGCCCAGAGTGGTTTGGGTTGGAAGGGACCTTAAAGCTCATCTCGTTCCACCCCCTGCCATGGGCAGGGACACCTCTCACTAGACCAGGATGCTCCAAGCCCTGTCCAGCCTGGGCTTGGACACTCTGATCATTGCAGTGGGCACAGGATGTCCAGCTGTGTGTAACCAGACCCACGGCTGCTCAGAGCAGGAAGACAGGGACATGCCATGCTGCTCCCTGGGCTTTCCCTGTCCTGCTGCTCCCAGAGGAGAGCCCGAGACATGAGGATGCCCAGGCCGACAGACACCAAGGCACACAAGCCTGCACAGGAGGCAGGCATTTTCCAAAAGGTGAGTGGCAACCCAAAAAATAAACCCTCTCTGCTCATGAAATAGAATTACGGAATCACAGAATGGTTTGGGTTGGAAGGGACCTCAAATCTCACCTCATTCCAACCCCCTGCCACGGGTGGAACCTTCCACTAGCCCAGGCTGCTCCAAGCCCTGTCCAACCTGGCCTTGGGCACTCCCAGGGCCGGGGCATAAACGCAGCACAAGGGAGCAAAGCCGGAGCTCCACAAGCACCCAGCACGCCCACCCCGCCGCAGGAAGCAGGATTTAGGAGCCTCATCCCGGGCGGGCAGAGCTCCACGTCCGTGTGCCCGCCGGTGCTGCCCTGCTCCTTCTGCACAGACACGCGGCCGACGCCGGGCCCGGCTCCCCCAGCCAGAGCAGCTGCGCTGGGCCCCATCCAGCCCTTCCCCTGCCATGGCTCGGGGTGGGTTGGCGGCAGATCCCTCTGGCTGCTGCTCCCTTCCAGCTCCAATTTGCCTCATCTGCTTCCTGCGTGCGAGGGCTGCGTCCCCCGGCCGAGCGGCCCCGCTCCCACCGGGGCTCTGCGGGGGAAGGAGTGGGGTCCTGGGGGAAGGAGTGGGGTCCTGGGGGAAGGAGTGGGGTCCTGCAGCTGCTGCGGCACCACACGTGCGTGGGGAGGAGGAGGGAGGGAGGAGGACAATAACATGGAGGAGGGAGAGGGGGGAAAAAAAAAAAAGAGAAGCAAAAACCAACTCTGAAACAGCCCCAGGGCAGAATCGCTCGCCTGGACTTGCTGTAATTACACTCCCACTGCCGAACACAAAGCTCTTGGTTTGGCCCTCTCATAAAACTGGGAGAAGGAAGGTGAAAGATATTTCGTTTTGGTTTTTTTTTGTTTTTTTTTAAAAACAATATCCTGAAGGGTCAAAACAACCTTTTAACTTGTCAACCAACAAGTTCAAACAGGATTGCGAGCGCTGCTTTCCATAGCTTCCAGGGAGAGACATCCAGACCAGTCATCTGAGCTCAAGTCCTCCAGGCCTTTACGGTTCTTTCGACAGCCAGAAAAAAATCAAGGTAAAGGTATTGGCAATCTATCCCAAAACCACTTCCCGGCGGGAGCAGCAGCCTGGACACTGTGCTCCAGCAGGAGAAATGGAGCTGCCGAGCTCCAAGCCCAGCTCCACCACCCCACGTCCTTGGGCAGATCGGGTTCCCTTTCAACGCACTGGTTTCCACATCCTCCCCTGTAATTACGTCCTTCATCGCCTGCTCATTCCCCGCCTGCGTGTGCCACATGGCTCACCCTGCCAGCACACTGATCCCTGGCCCCAGCCACTGAGGAGAGCTGGGCCATTCCCTCTTCCCCTGCTCACTTGCACCTTTGCAAGTGGTTCAGCCAAACCAATGCAAATCCCCAGTAAAAACACTCATTGAAGAGCCCTGTTCCTCACAAACCCGGGGCTGGCGTGGCTTTAGCGTGAGCCTGTTGGAGCATCACCCATCAGCCAAAGCACACACGGAGTTCCCATGAGCCAGGTGGGGAGGGAGAAGACAAGGGACCCCACAAGTTTTGCCTTCACTTGTTAATTTACATGAAAATCTAAGTCTGCTCCAACACAACCTTCTTCTGAGATTGCTCAGCCTATGCACAGCCTCCAAGTAACCAGTGAGCACCTGAAGGAGAAAAAAGCAGCATCCACAGAGCTTTCGGTGATAATTTCAGTAAATTCACAGCTTCCTCAGTTCCCCTTGGCTTCATGTGCCAGGCCTGTACATCACTCACACCACCCCAGTGCTGCTGCCGCCGAAACCAGCGGCAGAAAACCTTCCAAAAACTCACTTTTATTGCTTGAAGTGCTGGCTGCCCTCTCTCTGCTGGAACAGTCCTCATCGCCGTCCTTGGGGACGTCCAACACGGAGCTCTGAAAGTTCTTCCACCACAGGGGAGGCTGAGGGATGCTCCTCTTCCTTCAACTTCAGGGCTATTTTAGATGCCCTTCAACACACCAAAGTAATCCTTCCCAGCCAGAGGCTGGATGGGTCCACCTGAGGAAGGACTTGGAGGCTGATGAGTCCGGAGGTGCCTCCCTGAGAGCCCCAGTGGTGCTGAGCACCCCAGTTCCGTCCCAACAGACCTTTACAGGAGTCACTGGTTTGGCTCAAAGGTGGGTCCAACCGATGGTTTCACCGCTCTGTCCTCAGTGCATCTGTGGGGACACATTCACAACACATCCAAATCTGATTTTCAGGTTCTGAAGTGACAGAGGAGGGGTCTGATGAGGACCATTCCATGTTTGCTTTCTGGGTTTTTCATTTCGGCTTCTTACACACTATTTATGAGGGAAAAAAGGTATCTGAGGCAGCAGCTTAAAAACACAAGCATTTTTGTAAATCCTCCTCCCACTTCCAAGATTGTATCAACAAAAGAAAGGAGGCAGGGAAGAAACATAAATAGGAGTTTCTCATTGACAGAGTCCCTTTGAACAATTTTCAAAGAGCTCCACTACCTGTTCTCCCATTTGATTTTGGTTTTTTTCAGAGTATCTACAGCGTGTTCCTCCATGTACCAAAGGAATCCACCAGCTCAGGTCCCTTTTCTGAACTTGTTCCTTGAAGGAAGCACCCCTGGGTCAGCAGCCACCACCACAACTCTTCAGATGTCTGCCCAGGACCGTGGCTGTGCCGGGATCTGTTTCAGGGTTTGCTCAACGGACGAGGGATTGCACCTTGATGCTGAAGATCCTGGAACAATTCCCAGCTCAGCTGCAGGTCTGCTGTGCCTGTTTCCCTTCAAGGTAGAGAGGTTGTCTTCCACCAAGAATATCCAGCATGGAGAAGAGCTGAGCCTTTCTCTTGTGTGGGATCATTATGAGTGAAAGCAAGTAAAAATCTTGAGCACGCGCCAGGTTTTGGCAGTTGAAGACATTTAAAGCCTCACAGCCCTTTGCTGGATGCCATAACCTGATTTTTAAAGTGTTTCCAGGTATTGACCTACTACACTCAGTGCTCGTAAGGACACGTAAAGGAAGAAGAGTTCCCAAATTCCATCACAAGCAGATTGCAGAGACCAGGGAGAAATCACCCCTTAAAATCAGCTGCTCCTGTACCAAACCATTTGTGCACCATCAAAGCCAGGAAATCCTTCATTTATTAACCCAAATCTAAGCCAAGAATTTCCCACACAACCTTTGTGGTGCAGGGGGTCTGCTCCACACTAAAGCCAGGCAGATGCTGCCTCCTGAAGCAAATTCTAAGGCCAAGGTTGATTCCATGCCTACAGACCTTCCCCTCCATCCTCCAAAATAGAAAACAAAAATAAAAATCAACCTGCATGAGAGAGGCAGCCCTGGGACCTGCTCAGCTCATGCTGCAAGTGACAGTCAAGTCCAAGGGACAATCAAGTTTTGGATTGTGATGGGAAAGCAGAGCCACAAACCCATGAGCACAAACCATAAATAAACAGGAAATAAATCCCATGGATATGGTGACAGCAGCCCCTGGACAGATCTTTACAAATTGCCTTTTACAAGTAAATAACATTATATCAGGGTTTATGGGCCTCCCTGAGATGGGCATGGGCAGTGCTGTAAATACCACCACGGCATCCAGTCGGCCAGAGGCAAATCCATAAGGAATTCCTTGGTGCCCACGGCATGGCTCTGCTCCACAAGGGCAGGGCGAGGTGGGAAGAGGAAAGGAATGTGGTCCAGTACCCCCAGGCAGTGGGAAGCACTGCTGGACAAGGGTATTTTCCATCATGCCAAAGGGTCATGTGAATATATGTGACTCAGACTCCCACCTCACCCTTCCCATGGGGAATGCAGTGGCCAAATCATCCTGCCTCAGTTTCCCCCAGTGCTACCTGAGTAGAGGATGCTGAAGAGCCATTTAAGTACCTAATTCACTGAAGATGTTTAAGTGCCTTAAAGATTTCTGAAGGAGCTGCTATAGGAAGGCATTAATTTAAATATCTGGTGGCACAGAACATAATGCCAGGCAGATTTCCTTCCATTCTTTTATAATAGCTTAATAATCCTCAAAATAGTTTCATTGTTAATACTCCTGCTGTATATTTTATTAGGCCTTTTTAGACTGTAAAGTAAGGTAAACACTCCACATTTCTCTAACACCTACCAAAGAGCTTCTCAGAAATAATTACTTGATCCTCACAAACACCCGTGGGGGGGGAGACCCGTCCTATTCCGACCCGAGCGCATCCTCCCCCTTTCATCCAGAGCCACCCAAGATCCTCCGAGGCTGAACGGCAGCAAAACTCCTCCCTCCTCCCCCGGATTTCATCACCAGTCATTGTCTCCTCTCCTCAGAGATCCACCGATTATTCCAAACAAAAGGAGCAGCTCCCCGGCCTCGTGCAGCCCCAGCCCGTGGCCCTGCGGAGGCTCCAGCGCTCAGGGTGTTACCAAACAAATTACATTTCTTCAAAAAGGAGCCTGTGCAGAAGCGGGGGAAGAGGTTGGAAAATTCTTTTAACTTTAGCACAATAATATTTGACACCTGTATCAGCGAGTAATATGCACTAGCAGATGTCTTAGTTTAGAAGAACAAGGGTTGTGTGTCAGAGCAAAGTGCATTGTGACCTGACCACGTATTTGAGATCCCCTCAAGGAGAAAAGATTCATTAGAAGATCCGGAGCCAAAAAAAGGGAAATCTGGGGAATGGGATGTTCCCAAATGACCACGAAAGACCCTCAAAAGACCCCCCTACTCATATACAAATAAGTCCATGGAAATAATTAGCATATATGCATGTATTAAGGAAATGCAATGAATATGTAATAGACACGTGACAAACATGTATTAGTTTCATGAATATACCCTGGTCTGTTGGGTTGCTGGGTGTGCATTTTGGGTGCTGTTAAACACTGTCCAGACCCAAAGAGAGCACCGTGCACATCCCCCTCTCCTTCTGTTCCCTGGGACTGTAAAGCTTCTGATGCTCCCCTGGTTTTCCATCCATGAATCCCTGGTGTATGGCTACTGCTGCATTTATTGCAGAGTCTGTGACATTCTGTGCTTCTGCCATACACTCGTTATCCCCATCCCAAAGATGCAGAAAGGAATCACAGAATATCCCGAGCTGGAAGGGACCCACAAGGATCATGGAGCCCAACTCCAGGCCCTGCACAGACATTGCAACAATTCCACCCTGTGCCTGAAGAGCATTGTCCAAATGCTCCCTGAGATCTGGCAGCCTTGGGGCTGTGACCACTTCAGAGGAGGCAGCAGCTTGTCCAAGCTCATGGAGGATCCCTGTGGCATAAGGGGAGACTGAGCTCAAGTGCAAACCTGAGTTTAACACACCATTATCTTCCTTTTGGGGCAAATCTTAGCTGTTCATTGCTGAAAGCTGTTCATTGCCCAGTGGCCAATTCCAGGCAGGATGGTGGGATCTTCCAGGGCACAGGCTGAGCAGTAAGGACAAAATAAAAGCTTGGAAAAATGGGTACCATCAATCAGCAAACCATCCTGAACAGCACAGCAGTACCAATGTTACCGCAGCAGAAGAATGAGAGATGTTCAATCTGTAGGTAAATCTCAGCTTGAGACAGAAACAAAAAAGAAACAAACCAGGTTTATTTGGCTCTCTCAAGGGAAAAAAGAAAAAAAGAAAAATGAAGTTTTCTAAGGTCTACAGTGAAAACCACCCTCCCCTCCAAGAAAATATACAGAAAGAAAACTGCAAGATCAGCCAGAGTTGCTGATGGAGAGGCCCCAGGGTATAGTCAGTTATTGAAGTTTTGCAACATAAAGCTTAAATTATTTATTATTATTATTTTTTTTCCCCTGTAAAAAGAGAGGAACAAAGCATCTCCCTCCTCAAAAGTTAACAACTGTGCGACATCATCTGCACATTGTCTCCCTGTTTTATCACCACGGCACAGCGCTGAGCAGATTCCACCCCAGGGCAGACACAAAACCACAGGGCCACGGTTTCTAATTATACCCTCTATTCTCAGGGAAATGGTTTATTTATTAGCTCTTTGAGCTTCCCTTTCATTCATTCTCAGTCCCGGTCCCGGCAGCGAGGGGCTCTCGACAAGAGGAAATTTATTAGGTTTTCTCTATTCTCCACCTTCCCCGCTCGGTGCTCTCCCACCCAGCCTCTCCCTCCTCGGCACCACCGGCAGCCTCATCGCTTTTAATTCAATAACTTGCAGTCTAATTACTCCGTAATAACACTATTATCTTAACATTTACTCGGCAGCTGTGATCCCCTTCCAGCGAGGCGAGGAGGGAGAGGAGAAGGGATTCTCCGGGGAGAGACGCCTTCCTGCAGGAGGAAGACCCCCAAAATCCCACCCCCATCTCCGCCAGAGCCGGAGATGTTGCAGCGAGGAAGGAGCGAGTGCTGTGCCTTCATCCCTGCCCGACCCCTCCATTTTATCTCCTTTCATCGGGATCTGGCAGGTTTTGCCCGTGGAGGAGGGACCGAAGGCTCTGCAACGCGGGGGGAAGCCATTTAAACAAACACCGAGCTCCAGAACCTCCCTAAAAAAACCCTGATATCAGGGAAATGGACTGAAAATGGGGGTAGGAGAGAGGGAAAGACTCACTGAGGATACAACTGTTCTCTGTGTGAAAGGAAACAGCATCGCCTCCTGCAAAGCCCTCTATTTAAACACAAATATTAACCAGGGATACATTATCCCAGCTATCGCTTGCTACAAAGCCTGGGTTTAATTTTCACTCCAGCAACCCGGCACAAAAAGGGTTCCCACATTTCACAACGGCACATTTGGTAAATAGGGTACGAAATTCTTCTAAAGCCAGAGACTAAAACTCCAATAACTTGTGTGGCAAATGAGGCATGGAACAGCCTGTTTATTATCAGCCAAGACCAACTCCAAGCTCGCCTAGAAAGGCAGAATTTCAGCCTACAAGCCTTACCCAGCCCTTACAAAGAGCTCAGGTGTTGGCACCTTCTCCCTCCTCGCTGCGGTTTTATTTTCTACGCTATTTAAACAAACAAGCCCACTGCATATTTAGGCAGAAATGTTCCTACACGCACCACAGAAAAAGCAAGTTCCTACAGCCCCAGCTGAAGCCAGCAGGGGTTTGAAGCCTACAAGGTGAGGTCAGGTTCACACAAGATATCAGGTCCCAAAATCACACCCGAAACTCCGCGCAAACGCCAGCGCCGGAGAATAATTCACCCTCGGATGTATCTGTTTCATACACACGCTGCAGCAAAGGGGGTAAACACAGTTTATTTTGATTGATTATCCATCGTGTAAATGCGGAGCTGTAATTCCATCAAGCCATCAAAGCGATTCGGCAATTACATAAATCACGGGGGGAACGTGAGGAGGGTTTGTCGCGAGAAACTCAAAATGGCATTTCCTCGTGTTATATTGCTGCAGATTGGCTTGTGTTTTCTTCAACAGGCAGATTATTTCGGTTTCAAATTTGTTTACGTGCCTCTCGTGTCCCAGTTCGCTGGGTGCTGCCCGTGCCAGATCCCATCAGCATTAATAAGACGTTTTACTCCGTCTTCCACCCCGCAGAAGATTTCCAAAGCAAACCCAAGACTGAAACGGGTGATGGAAATCACACCCCAACCCCTTGGAAACGGCCGAACCTCAACAATCCAACCCTGCACTGTTCACAGGGAAGAGGAGACTTCCCACTTGCAGGGTATGATGAAGGATGCTACAGGGAGCTCTTGGTACAGCTCAGGTTTCATTATTTATAACGTTATATAAACCCTTTACTACTGAATAGATCTTGAGCGCGGACATAATTATATGTATGTGCATTATCATAATTAAATCTACAATAAAGTAAATCAGACGGTTTATGATGCATTATCTAGAAACTGTTATGGAGTTTTTACACCTATTTAGCTCAAATTTAGTAGAAGTGACAACCCCCAGCTCCAGGATATTCCCGATGGAAGCAGCCACTCTAGGAGGTTCAGCTCCCTGTATATTCCTTATTCCTCTCCTACATAACTGGGGAAGAGGAGAACCCTTGCAGAGCTCCCTGAAGCTCATCCTCTCCCAGCCCAGAAGAGGATGAAATCCCAAAATCCAGGCAAAAGGCAGCAAATGTGCAGCCCCACTGGTGTCAGCAGGCTCAGGTTCAGCTGCAGAGACACATCCCAGCTCCTGGTTAAAGGCAAAATCATCAGGGATCTGCAAGAGCTGACAGCCCAACTCCCCTTGCCTTTGATGGGAGCAGATTCCACCTCCCTCCTCTGCTCTCCCAGCCCAGCAGGGAACTGCCCATGGAGGACTCCACTGAAGTCACTGGGATTATTTGCCTTTGGTGGTTTTCTTTCTTTAAAGACAAAAATAAATCCGAGCACCCTGCTTGACTCGTGGGCCTTAAATCAGGATTCACAATCTGACTTTTAGAGGTTTTTCTGGGGGGAAAAAAAAGGAAAGAAAAAGCCATTCTGAGCCGTGGGCTGAAAAGCCACCCAAGATAAACCAAAAAAGCCCTAAACATTGAGCCATTAAGTGAGAAAAGACTACAACTTTGATGTGACACTTGGCTGTTTGCTGGCACTATAAACTATTGCACACTAAAAAAGTTTGTTAAATGCTCCATAAACTTTAACACGTTGTTGAAACACTTTGAACTGAGAATTTTATTTGGCTATCCACAAAACTGTGCTTGGTCACAGGCAAAGAACAGCAAATGCATATTTTCCTCTAGAAATTACAGGCATGTTTTAACTTCTAGAGTTCGAAACAGTGAAGGGAATACAGGTGGATTTAAGAATTCCCTAAGGAGGCACCCACACAATGTCTGTGTTAGGAGCAGAGGGAAAGCCTCCAACAGGAATCAAATCCTTGGGGTTCAACCATTCTCAGTATCTCTGACCTTTACATTTTCAGGAACAACCAACTCCTGGACATGAGGCAGAGCCAGGAGAGCACTGAAGCACTAGAAGAGCTCTGCAAATTGTGAGGAAAATGGCAGAGTGGAATCCTCACTTCATCTTTCTATGTATTTGCCTTAAATTGCATTTTCAAACCTATTATAGGAGATCTAAACCAGGGTACCAGTCAAGAAGCAAAACTAATCTTTTAAAAAAAATCCCCAAAAATTTTAATATTAATGTCCATTCCTTGCCACAAAAAAAAAAGGTCTTTCTCATGACTTTTGACATTTTTTTCCCCAAAGCAGGAGGGAAGAAAATCACCCCCCCAGAGTGGCAAGGCATGAAACACAAATCACCCACTCCCACCACCTTGACCTCCACCAAAATTTCACACTGGACCCGAGACCCCTTCCGAATGAATTTTTTTGTCCAACGAAACTTGCTGCAAACCCTAAAATCCCCCAGCTCTCTTAAGCATCATTGGCTTTGCATAAAACCTAAAGCCACTTTTAACATGCCACTCATCTTCCCTATTGAGCCCAATGGAAACTGTGCCATGGCTCCGTGCTCAGGGATGGACACGGATTCGGACGGGTCACCCAAAGTGGCATCAAACCCACACCCTGCACCCCACAGGGACCACGGGGACAGAGGAGGGGATGGTCACATCCTCCCAGCACAGCCCCAGCACACGGGCTGCTGCAGCTTCCTCCTGGTTTATAGCGAGCAGCTACTCCACGAGGGAGAAGCAGGGATAGAAATTCATTTTGAATCACAACCCTACCCGGGGCTAAATCACTGGGCTGGTGCGATTTACACGTTCCCACCTCTCGGGGCAGTGCATAAAGCACGGAGCAGGGCCATCCTTCATGGAGCAGGGCCATCCTTCACCTCGGGATACTGCCCTGGAACGCGCTGGCAGCGAGTGTTTCACGGCACACGAGCGAGGTTCGCTCGGAGGGTCTGGGAGCTCCACCTTCAGCAGGAGAAATGGACTCCTGGTAATGGACTACAGTTCCTTCCCCTCCGGGCAGGCAGAGCTGGAACCATCCCACACGTCAGGCCATTCATCTCGCCCAGCACGGGCAGCACCCAAGAACAGACGCTTCAGAGGAATTACCTGTCTGGGGGAAGTTTTTCCCACCCCCAAGCCCCCACTGCATGGCAGGGGACCTGCAGCAGGGCTGGATGAGTGCAGTGGGGCAGGGAGCACTTGCCTATGGCATCCTGGAGCATCCAAAACACCAAATGTAAGAATGCTGGAGAAATGGTGCCAAATAGCCATGTTTTCACTCCTCCACACGTACTCAATGCTCCAGGTACAAGGCAGCAGAACCAGAACAGGACCCACAAGACACTAAAATACAGGGGCTGGGGAGAAAGGAACTTTCCTGGTCCCAGGGCCCATCTCCATCAGGACTGGACCCACCTGGGAAGCCTGGGGCAGCCTGAACCTCTGAGAGCCCCTTCCAACCTGACCCATTGTGACTGATTTTTCCTCCTGCCTCTGTGCTTGGGGCTCCAGCCTTCAGCCCCAGCACAAACACCAGGTCTTGGTTAGTGCCATAATCCTTTGAATCCCAGCAGCTCCCATTTCACAGAACAACACAGCTGTTCACTTCCCTGCTCACATTTTTACAGTCACTTCTTTCCTCGTCTCCCCCTCCCCCCATTTTTTTCTGCCTTTTGCTGCGAAAGTTCAAATAAACACATTTTCAGGAATGGGAGTTGTAACTTCATCCCTTATTTTTCATTCTCCTTTTTTTTTTCAGACCAGTGTTTTAAGGCTTTCTGACCTCAGAAACCCTGCATTGCCGTGGCCCTCGGCCACCACTTTGTTCAACACAGAGAAGAAATCAAAATTCAAAAGGCAGTTCAACAGCCTTGACATTATGGCTACAGCAACACAAGGAAAGACAAAAGCTCCCTGAGTCCCAACACTCCTCAGGTGTCTCATGTTTTCCAGCACCTCCCTCACCTCAGTCCCAACATTTCCTTCATTATACATGAATTTCCTACTCCTCCCAGCTTCTAATTTTCTCAATTTCTGCTGCAAAAGGGGTAAAAAAATCACTCAGAAGGGCTTATTTTACAAGAGGGAACTCCCTGCCTGGCTGGGGCTGAGTCTCTGCTGCACAGGGGGAAAGGAGCTGCATGGAGGTTTGTCCTACATGTTCCACGTGTCCTTCCCGCTTGGAACAAATCCAGTCCTGAACAAACCCAATGTTTATGACACACACGTGTAGCCCCAAAACATGAATTAAAGGCCTGAACGTGCCTCCTGGAGAGGTGACCTCCCTGCTACAGCATTTCCTGGAGGGAAAGCCAGCAGACACTAAATCTTCCAGGCAGACTCTACACGTGGATTTGATCCTCAAACACGGTGCTGGTCACAGATTGGATTTCACCGTGGCTGTTCCTCGAGGTCCCCATTTTGGCCAGTTCCTGGTGGCCCTCATGGCCATGCCAACCCTCCTGCTCTTGCAGGCAGACAAGTGACATTTCTACCCATGCAGGGACACTGGGCACAGAGACCTCCAGGAAAGGTGACCCATCCTGGCAATATCCCCAGGAGGCTGCTCCTACATCAGGAAAACCAGCAATTTTCCCCTTCCCAGGCCAAGGCATATTGAAATATCTGCCCTCGGGGGAGGCTTTTAAAAATCAGGATTTTCCTTCCTACCCCTTCACCCAAGGAGATCAGGGGCAGATGATATCCCACATCCCCTTCCTCCTGCCCCAGTGGCTCCAAAGCTGGTGATTCCTGGTGCAGCCCATTTGGTGACCTCAGGGAAAGACAGGGACATGCAAACTACCCAGATCCTGTAACAGAGCATGGGGAGAGGCTGCCGCTTGCTTCCTTAAGTAAAGGATAAGGTTTTAATTTAAGCTGATCTCTGGGGAGAGAAGGAGGTTATTGAATCCATAGGAAGCAGCAGGGAATGAACCAAGTGACCCTGAGGCCAGGCACAAGCAACCAGGATTCCCAAGGGTGACAAAGCTGGAGGAACAGACCGGCACCAGATTTGCCGTGGATTTATTTCATCCCTGCTCTGGACACACACACATTTCCCTTGTGCTGCCTCACGGAGCAAGCAAATGTCATTTCTTTGGGAAAACTGGAAAGACTGTTTTCTTCCCAACCCTTCCCCCTCTCTGAATCCCCCTCCCTTTGCAGCCTGCAGCAAAGTGCCCCTAATCCCCAAATTCTCTCTCTACCTGCAGCAAGAGCTGAAACCCTGCCCGTCCCCTCCCCCAGCCCTCCAACCACACTAATCCATCAAATTCCCTGGCCTTGCAGCCCACCCCCAGCCCTGACAGCAGCAATCCTGGCACCAGATGTCCACTGACAAAGGCAGGGCCAAGCATCAAAAAGCAATTCCCCATCACCCCTCCACGGGGGCCCCGGGCAAAAAGTGAGTTCAAAGCCCAACAACCCCAGCAGCATCCTGAGCATCCCCCTGCCACTCACACCCCGGGCACAGGGAGCGGCCACATCCCTCACCGGGGACACGGTGACAAAGCACAAACCACCACGCCTGAGCCCACCCGAAGGGTTACAATTCCCCCTCGTGCATCAGGGGATTTAAAAACCAAGGGGTCACCGATGGAAAATAAAAGGGATTTTATTTAAAAAAAAAAGAAAATAAATAATCAAACCCCAAGCAAGACATCTGTGCTCCGTCCACACGCCGGGCTGAAGCTGCATTAGCAACGACTTTGTTTAAAGACGACTGTTGAAACCTCTTCCCGGCATCCCCCTCGTCGCCTGCCAGGAGGATTTTGCTCGCCAAACCACGCTCCAGATTAGCCATCTGGATTATCTGTATTTGCTAAGCCAGACCACAAGCCCGGCCTTTAAGGCAACACACCCATCTCCAGGGATTTGCTCGCAGAAAGAGGTGGAGGGGAGGATAATTTCCACTACACACCCTCAGTAACTTTTCAAATGCACTGATTTTTTTTAGCCTTTCTTCCCTTTTCCTTCAGTTTGCTTCCATTTTTCAGGCATGCTACGACATCAGCCTCCTCTGTCAAGTCCCACTGGGCCGTTAACACTCTCAACCCCCATCCTTATTTCACAAATGCAATTCCAAGCTTTCCCACATTTCCCGCAGAGGAGCGGGAGAAGCAATGTGCCAGCAGGCAGAGACCATCCCAACACTGTGCAGGAGGGACAGGCTGGGCGTGCTAAACCCTGAAAGCCATCCCCAAAAATCTGCCTTAATGGAGCCAACCCAAGAGCAACAGCCAAGGATGGGAGCAACGCCCCATTTCTACAATTAATTAATTGCAACAATCTCCCTGGTTGGCTGCTGAAACGGCTCCAGTTAATGGTTCCCTCCTCCTTCCCAAGCCCAGAGCATCCCTGCGTGGCAGGGACAGCCCCTGACACCCACATTCCCACCTCCTCCACAGGCAGAGACCCTGAGCCACAAACCTGGGGGAATTCTGAACTGTCATTTTCCCTCTTCCACCCAGTTTAGTGCTGCTGCTACAGCATCATTTTATTTATGGCATTGCTTTTGTCATTATAACGATCCTACATCAATTCCACACCCAGATTCCCTAACAATACTTGCTGCTATTATAATAATGATCCCATCTGAATGGCACAGGTGCCATTATCAGAGAATCTGTTTGTAATAGAGAACCAACTGTAAAGAGAGGCATTACACCCAAATGAACTACTCAAGAATTACCATAACCAGGGGCCCTGTCTCAATTCCCTCAGCTGCCTGCTCGTAAATAGACAGTGAGTCAAAATTAGCAGGTAAGTCATCCTGTGATTTGGGAGCTGGTGCTGAAACTGAGCACTCTGTGGCTTCATCCCACAAATCTACCTCTGTTCAGATTTAACAAAGAATTTCTGCAATGCACTTACTAAGTGCTAATGAGAGCACTAATCAGTACACGGAGAAACGGAAGCACACCCTTTACCATCACCACCCCATAAAAGTGATCTGTAAATAGCAAGGAAGGACAGAACAGCTTCTTTAAGAATCCAGAGTCACCCAAGTGCACACAAGCTCCTGCAACATTGAGCCAGAAGTCGCTTCAGAAACAGCATCAGACAAGGAAAAATGAAGGTGCTGTAGGGTTCTGTTTGATAGATCTCAGACCTCCACCCCTGCCTCAGCCTGTGCACGTTCACAGCTCCCAGGTGCCTCCTGATCCAGGAGGTTTCACCTACCACAACAGTTATTACTCCTACAAAAGAGTCCTGGAAGGGCAGCAGCTCCTTCAAAGAGAGCTTTTCCAGCAGATGTTTTCCCACCGTCAGCATTTGAACAAACTCAGTGTCTCACACCTTCCACAGCCCCCAATTTTACCGGTTCATTCTTCGCACCCGCGAACGCAGCATGAAATACAAATTCAAACGTAACAAGATTACACTGCCCCCATGCCACTGGACACAAAGCCTTGCACGGGAATAAAATACACCTGGGGTTCAAAATGCCTTCAAACAGAGGGCAGAGGATGGCTTGGGGGGAGCAGTAATGGGATGGAGTGCCTTTCATCTCCAGGAGAGCGGTTAAAATTCAGCCCAGGTGAGCAGCGCCTACAAAGCTGTTCCTACACGAGGGCTGCACAGAAGCCAGCAGGGAATGAGGATCAGTGGCTTCAATCCAGCTCTGAGCCGACCGGTGTCAGACAACTTGTCACTCCTACACCTGGCACAGCAGGGCAGCCCCCTAAAAAAGCACCAAGGACGGGACTGTGCAGCCTCCATTTTCTCCTTCGCACGTCGCCGGGTGACACCGGCGCGGCTGCTCTTTTCTGGCCTGTGCCCACACAGACAGGGAGGCTGGAGCAGAAACCAGAGATACCAGGTCTATTCCTGGCATCGCCGCCACGGGAGCTGGGCAAGCCTTGCCTCTGCTTCTGCCTCCTCTCTTTTTGGCTGAATGATTCAACCCATGGAACTTCAGCTCTTTCCACCGGTGGACCCTAAAACTCTTCCCAGCAAGGAGCTGCACTTTGCTATTCCCATTTTACAGACAAGGAAGCCAGCAGATTGCCATTCCCCCAAAGGCTGTTTTTCTGGCACGCTCCTTAGAGATTAAATCTAGTGAAATAGCTTTGCTGTACAAGAATCTGTACCCACAGGGCAGATTCAACAGCCAGGGTAAAGAGGGTGTTTGAAACTTGCTGTGATCAAGGTTAAGAAACATAATAAAACACCATATCCTGCTTTTCCAGCTCTTCAGGGTAATGAGGGATTTCCTCATATATCTGCTGCAACTGTCACCCTTGCAGGAATTTAGTACCTGATACTAAATTCACTCTCCGTCTGCACACTGAGCCTTCAGCCGGTTTATTTTGGTACCTCCACCTCCCAAAAAACCGATACGCATCTCTTCCAAGTCAAAAGTATAATTGGGCCTTCTCTGGTTTCAGTGCCTTTGATAAATCCCTGCTTTGGCTGCAGGAGGAGGCTGCAGAGCAGCCAGACAGCAGAGCAGGAGCCCCAACGATTCCACTGCGAGCGGCAGAAAGATTTGGAAGAAGCGTCCACACTTCTCCTGGGGATTATGTACCTCTTCCTGCACTAGGGATGCACAGCAGACTCCCACGATGGTAAAAGATAATGATCCATTCCCTGCCCTTCTACTTGGCTGGTTCTTGGAGCAGTAACACCAAAGGGTGGCGGGTGGCTGGAAGGAGAAGGAGGGAAGCACTGCTGCGGAGCCGAGTCCTCGGTGCAGACCCCTCCTCCAGCTCAGTCCCACCTCACTCAGCCATCCGAGCCAGCCTTCCTCTGCCTCCAGCCCACATCCCAACACACTCCTCCACAAGGAGGGAGCGGGAGGGCGGCTCCAAAGGCACCAATCCCCTCCAGACGCTCCTTGCGTTAGAGAAAACGTAAATCACGAAGAAACTGTTAAAACAGCCCCATTCGCTTAAATGCACATTTTTCACATCTTCCCTTTCAGTGAAAAAAATCCCACCAAACAAACCTCAACCAACAGTGTAAGTCTGCAAATAAATATCAGCCCTGAAAATGCCAGGGCTGAGAGGCACCTCTGCAGCCAGGAACAGCCTGGCCACGGGCTCCAGCCCCGCACCGACCAACACTGAGCTGGTTACCAGAGGAGAAAAATGTCTCGGTGCAGGTGGTTTGTTATTCTCAGAAAGTCTCTTTCCAGCAGATGTTCCTCAGTTCCACGTGTGGAAACCCCAGCGCACTCGAATTTGTGATTTTACCTCCTCTAAGTGACGTTTTCAGGAAAAGGGAAATGAAAGGATAAGAAGATGCAGCTATACAAAGCACAGGCTAGAGAATCCTCTTCCCTTTTTTTTAGGAGAAGAACCACAATGTTAATGTTAGAAACCACTTTTCATATATAGTAATGATCAGTTTTACACTTTTCTCCTTCACTGCAGGAGAATTCTCCGCCAACGAACAATATAAATTTAAATTTAATTTCAAGTGTTCCTATAACTGCCTCGAGTCAGACCAACTGCTGCGAATTCAAGTCAGAGCCTTGACATAAAAGTTACCTGCAACAGAAAAGTTCTTTGCTTTTGCCAAAGTGAGAAAAAAATAACAAAGAGATAAAATGTAGTTATTTCTCGGGAAAGTTCCAGCTACACAGTTCCCGTAGCAAAATCGAGCACTTCCCCCCCCATACATTTCTAAAATTACACATTTTAGACAAATCTGCATCTTGGGCTTGAGCAGTAGCCTAATAACTAGCAAACAAGTCATGTAAAGCCGAGAAAATGAGTTATATTTTAATCCTGGGAACGGAGCACTGAAGTTGTGCAATGTTTACAGTGAATAAATTCTGTCCGTTACTGAAAGGCTCCGAGCCCGTGTCCTGCCCCGAGAGCATCCGCGACCGCTGCGGCCCCGGGCTGCCTTCAACTCATTAAAAAATAAAAGGCATTTCCAGTACGAAAGAAAACACGTAGTAAGAGGGGTAATTTGGACAACAGGGCGAGCTGGAGAGCTGGTCCTTTGTACGGCAGGCGAGCGCCCCAGCACAGACGGGGGATGCTGGGGATGCGGGGTTTACATTTTTCCCCTTGTTTTGCAGCAAAAAAAGCTCCTGTGAGCCACTGGCCGGAGAAAAAAGGGGGGGAAAGGGATGGGGAGAGGGGAGAGGGATGGGGAACAAGGCAGAGGGGAGAGAGAGGGGTGGGAAGCGAGGAAAGGGGAGAGGGATGGGGAGAGGGAATGGAGGAGGGGAGAGGCAAGGGGAGAGAGAAGGCAGAGGGGAGAGGAATCGGAAGAGGGAAGGGGT
>NW_020898029.1:379216-379941 GCF_003984885.1 Neopelma chrysocephalum
GAGAGGGAAGGGGAGAGAGGAGAGGGAAGGGGAGAGAGGAGAGGGAAGGGGACCCCTCCCCAACGCCGCCCCCCAGCCCTCGCTCCCGCCGAGCCCCGCTGCCCATCGCCCGCACCGAGCCGGGGGTCTGACACGCACCCACCCGCCGGAGCCCGCCCGGCACCCCCAGAGACCCCCCGGCGGGGGAGAAACAGTTTCCCCTCCTCGTCCATGCGCTAAATACCGAAATGTCCCGCTGGCACGGGCCGTGGGGGTCCCGCGGCGGTGCGGGAGCTGCGGTGCTGCCGGGGGGCAGCGCTGAGGGAGCGGCGGGGCCCCCCCCGCTCCGTCCCGCGGCGCTCGGGGCCCAGGGGCGCCGCGACCCCGCCGAGGAGCCCGCGGGGCCCGGCCCAGGGAGGCGGGGACGGGGCCGGGGCGGGGCCGCGGCGCGGACGGGGGGCGGCTCGGGGGGCACCGGGCCCGGGGGGGAAGGTTCCGCAGCCCCCGGGCTGAGCCCCCGCACTCGGGGGGGGACCCCCCCGGGGGCCCCCCCCCCCGGGACCCCCGAGCTGAGCCTTTGCGGGCGCCGCTGCCCGCTCGGGGGGTCTCGCCCCCTCGCCCCCCTCCTGCCTGGCCCTGCGGTCACCCCGGTGTGGTCACTCGGGGTCACCCCGAGCCTGCCCTTGGAGTTCTGTCAGAGCTTTTGGGGTCTGTGCCCCAGACCGGGTCCTTTGAGGTTTACCCCC
>NW_020898029.1:379951-393765 GCF_003984885.1 Neopelma chrysocephalum
GCTTTTGGGGTCTGTGCCCCAGACCGGGTCCTTTGAGGTTTACCCCCTGTGCTGGTTCCTTTAGGGTCTATCCCCTATACCTATGGGATCTGTCCCCCCATACCGGGCTTTTTGGGGTCTGTCTCCCCCATACAGGGCACTTTGTAGTCTGTCCCCCCCATACCAGATACTTTGGGGTCTGTCTCCCCCATACAGGGCGCTTTGAAGTCTGTCCCCCCCCATACCAGATACTTTGGGGTCTGTCTCTCCATACTGGGCCCTTCGGGCTCTGTCCCCTGTGTCCTTTGGGGCCTGCCCCCCATACCAGGTCCTTTGGGGTCTGTCCCCCCATACGGGGTCCTTTGGGGTCCCCTCACACGCTGCCCTCTTCCACAGCAATCCCCAAAATAAAGGAAAAGCCCCCTCGCCCTCCAGTGCCAAGGAGCACCGCTGGCCCCCCAACATCCCGTCCACGCTGTGGCCACTCCAGCCAGGAGTGACACTGGGATAACCCTTGCCTTGGGATTTTTGGCAATATATTGGCTCTACAAGGCACCACTCATCCTTTCCACCTTGTGCCTGGCTCTGCGATGAGATAAACTCTCACCTCTAAAAAAAATATATATAAAGGAAATAAAACCATCAACAAAAGCCACAACCTTCTTCATTTATTTTTCATGGAGCTGCACAGCCATGCTGAGCTCTTGCAGCCATCTGTAAAGGGAGAAGGTAATTCCTAGCCCGAGGACTTTAGAGTTTAAATAAGATATAAACACAGAGTGAGAGGACAGCAAAGAGAATGGCGAGAGGGGGGTGTGCAACAAAAGGGTTTCTTCAGACAGAGATTAGGATATCATGATTGCAACGTATACGCCTTTGCATCGACTCTGTATAGGATTTCAGAGCAGCTCTGTTATCTCCGGGCAGGAACAAAACACTCTGTACTCGCTCTTTTCCAAACCATACCAAGAAGTTGGAACCAACAAGAAAATAAAAAAAATCACAACAACAAAATTCCTTCTTCTCTCTCCTCCCCTCTTGATTTTGACTAATTTTTTATTTTTCCTTTTCCACACAGAGAGATATTTTGCTGGGCTTTTTCTTTTTTTTTTTTTTTTTTTTTTTTTTTGGAAAGCTCAGGGTTGAAAATCCTCGGTCATTTGGGAATTCTCCAAGCCAGCGACCGTAGCGGGGCCGTGCACAGAGAGAGGTTCTTGGCAGGCCCCAACGCGGAGAGGGCTGTGCTGGAGCACGGAGAAGGGGGGAGGAGGAATGCGGGGGGCAAAAGAGGCCACATACATTTTTAGAAGAAAAAAAAATAAAAAAGAGAAGGGAGGGAAAAAAAAAAAAAAGCAGCGTCCCCCAGGCCTGCCTGGCGCACACGCCAGCTCTGGGGGCTGGGAGCGGGGGAGAGCGGGGAGGAGAAAGGCTGGGTGGATGGAAGTGAGGATCCAGATTGAAAACAGATGGGATTTTTCTTGCCAACCTGACATCCGAGACCGCGGGAGGCGGGGTGAAACTTCCCTTCGGAGGGGCTGGCAGCCAAGAGATATGGTGGCCCCCCCCACCACCCCAAATAAAAAAATAAATCCCAGTTTGGTTTAAAATCCCTTCTCGTTCCTTCTCTCTGGGGCTCCGGGGTCGGCAGAGAGGAGCCCGCTGGAGCTGGGTTGTTTTTTAATACTTCGAGGGGTTTGATTTTACCATTAAGTGTCTGATTCATCTGTTCCTGCCTGCTGGAGCTCAGCCCAGCCTGGCAGTTAATACTTGCCCTAGGAGACATTTTAGGGGCATTTTGCACCCACGCGGATCCCTCTGAGTACGCTCACGAGGGAACCCCGTGTACGTGCACGGAAATAACCCCACGCACACCTTCGTCCTCCCTGCAGCTGCACAGGGGCCATGGCCTCCACCTAGGAATGAGACAGGATGCAGGAAACACGCTGGAGTGTGGCTGCAAAGACCCACGTTTCCGTGTAAAAAGGCACCGTAAAACTTTGGAGGATCTCACACCTCCCGGCGCAGCCCTGGGCACCTGAGCTGGCAGCCTCCAGCAGCCCAGGCTGCCCGGGTTTAAGAAGTCCAGGATTAAGGACACTGAAGGTGGGGAAGGGTCTGGAGCACAAGTCTGATGAGGAGCAGCTGAAGGAGCTGGGGGGGCTCAGCCTGGAGAAAAGGAGGCTCAGGGGGGACCTTCTCATTCTCTGCAACTCCCTGACAGGAGGTTGAAGCCGGGCAGGGATTGCCTCTTCTCGCAGGTAACAAACGTTAGGACAAGAGGAAAAGGCTTCAAGTTGCCCTCAGGGAGGTTTAGGCTGGATATCGGGAAAATTTCTTCACCAAAAGGATGGTCAGGCACTGGCACAGGCTGCCCAGGGCAGTGGAGGAGTCACCATCTCTGGCAGGATTTAAAAGACCTGTGGATGTGTCACTTGGGGACACGGCTCAGTGGTGGCCTTGGCAGTGCTGGGGGAATGGCTGGACTTGATGATCTTAGAGGGCTTTTCCAACCTCAACGATTCGATGATTATAAACTGCAAAGAAATGGTACAAGAGCCCCAAAGTGACTTGGTGGTGATTCACTCAGGAGTAACTTTGTGGCTGGCCTGAGGCAGGGCTGGAGCAGCGGCTGCTCTGGGTCACACCTCCTGCTTCACCCTCCGGCCACACACCCCACGCCTCAGCAGCTGCTGCAAATCCCAGGAGAGGTGGCAGAGGGGTCCCTGGTGATACAGTGGACACACAAGTCCATATGCAGAGGGGGATTTTTTTATCAATTCCGGGATAAAAATTGCCGCAGGACCGCAAAGGGCTCAGCGTGCACAAACTACCCAACACACATCAAGGGACTGGCACAGCCACCCCTCTGGCAGAACACGGGCATCCTCCAGGCCTGGCAGGGACGTGGGGTCCATGTCCCCCCCCCAGGATTTCACAGCTACTTTACAAACCAGAAACAAAAAGTTAATGGTGCGGGCTTGACCACATATTTTCCAGGGGCTCTGGGAGACTGGCTCTCCGCAAGCCGGCTAACACACACTCTTTTCATTCAGAGCTTTAAATACCCAATTGTGTCTGTTTTCAGCACGCTCATTTTTAGCATTTTAATGATATGGTCCCCGGCTCTCGCCCTCCTTGGATTGGCCCCAGCGTGGGCTGGTTTTTTTTTTTTCTCTTTTTTCCTCCTTCCCCCCCCTCCTTCTTTTTAACATCTTGCAGAGCGAGAGGGAAAAGGGAAGGGGGTTAGCAAGAGGTCACACATTTCTCCTAACCCAAGTGTTTTTCCAGCAGGCAGGGGGTCCTGCCAGGGACAAAGGCAACCAGCCCCTTTGGCTGTGTGTTGGCTGCAAGTGCTGCACCTTCTGCCGCGGGTCCTCGCGTGGGATGGAAGCGGTTTGGGAAGATGCTCCATCCGAGGACACTTCCCACAAGAGACAACAGGCAGCAGTGCCCATCCCCACGCCCTGGCACGGCCAAAACCTCACTTGCCACAACCAGCCCTGGAAGAAAGGGTTTGGGGTTTCCCACTGCAATCATTTTCCCTTCTTCCCCTGTGGCCGGAGCTTTCCCTGGGCCCCACTGGCAGGATTTGGCTTGGCTGCACCACTCTGCTCAGGGACAGGCAGAAGATCCCACCTGCAAGCACGACCTGGCACAGAGTGGGGGTCACAGTAGCTGTCCCACCCCAGCTCCCTGGGTCACACCCCAAGTGCCTCAATGTCCCCCCAGTTCATACTCTTGGCTCTGCTTTTGGCACTGAAAAACTCCCAAAGAGGCTTCAAACATGTCAGAGCACAGTTCAGAGATGGCATTGGGAACTGGGAGCCCTGAGACACAAAGGCACCATGGGACCCCCAAGCCCAGAGCTGTCCCAGGAGCCTCCAGAACTTCCCTGGACGTGGCACCACAGAGTTCTACCTCCCCAGCACAAATCAGACATAAACCAACACGGCAGCTGCCAACTTCATCACCCCAGAATGGTTTGGGTTGTAAGGGACCTTAAAGCTCATCTACCCTACCCTTGTCTTGGGTACAGACACCTTCCACTAGACCAGGTTGCTCCAAGTCCCATCCAACCAGGCCTCGATCACTTCCAGGGATGGGGGAACCGTTCTTGTGTCTCACCACTCTCATAGTGAAGCAAATTGTTGGCAGCAAAACCAAAACTCCAGCTTTGCCACCACCCCTGAAGCCACCCCTGTGCCCAGGGAGAGCTGCTGGCTTGGCCCTGGGTTTGGCTCTGCATCCCAGGCAGCCTCCACTGCACTGACACAGCAAAGCTGTTTGGTCCAGGGTCAGCTTCAGCATTAACATCTGGCCCTGCTCCTAAAGCTGCTGGAGCACCCAGTGCACACCATGAGCCAAGGAGGCAGCAGGAGGCTTGGAGCTGCACCTGAGAGAGCCAAACATGTGGGTCCTGCCTCCATCCCTTGACAAACATCCACATTTCTCCCCTTCCCCAAGCACACTCAGCCCTACTTGCTTTTACACTGCTGCTGTGGCCCAGCTCCTGCCACCCAGCCCCAAGGGACATCCTTTCCCCCTGTCCCCACCACCCCACATCCACATCCAGTGTTGTTCCCATCCCTTCTCCCTCACCCCCACACACACCATGTCCCTCTTAACCACCTTCACTGGGTGCTTCAACATCAGCCGCTCAGAGGATTTTTTTTTATTTTTTTTTCCCGCCAAGTAATATCGAAATGATATTTATTAAATTTGCTCTCTAAGTCCCTCAATCTGCTCCATAATACAGTGAATCTGCGAGGTGGTTTCACTGATCCTGCCTCAATGAGACCAGATTAACACAGATGATCCCGGCTTTGCGGCTCCCTCGGCCCGGGGAGGGTCAGAGGTTGTGCAGGGAGGCCAAACCCGCTGGCAGCGCGGAGCCGGAGGAAACCACGCGGCCTCGGAAAATGATTTCCGAGGTTAATTCCAGGTGGGAAGGAGGGAGCACTCAGCGTGGACGGAAGACTTGTTTGGCTCCGTGTTTCAGCCTCTCTTGCTCTCATCTCCCTCCTCGAGTGCACTGATTGCACCTGCCCCCACCCTGCTCCCCCAGCAAGACGCCCATTAAATCTCAAATCAGCTCCAGAAAGGTTCATCAGATCCATTATCTCTGCATTCAGCTAAATTATGAAAATCATTAAGATAAGGAGGCATGGAGCCTATTAGTTTCCTGGAGAGGATGCTTTACAATTTTTTTTTTTTTCCTTCTGCTTCCACATTTAATTACCTTAAGTTTCACAGTATTTAATTCCATTTATTAAACCTTTAATACGTAAAAAGAAAACAACAATAAAACCCACTGCTGGTTGCCTTTTGGGAGGGCACAGAGCCAGGGTTTGGAGTAGCCCCTGCCTCCCCATCCCTTTCCCCACTAGGGTTGTGGAGAGAATCAAGGCAATGCTCCATCCATGCATGGACACTGGCAGCTGAGCTGGAGCTGTGCTCATGAGGGATGCATCCACTCATTAAAAAATTAAGGATGTGGCCTGGAGTCCATGCACAGGGAAAATGAGCAGCGCCAGCCCAGGGTCCTGCTGTGGGCTCCCCCAAGTCAGGCTGGTCCCTGAGCTGGCTGCCAGGAGCTTCCAATAACCCAGAGGGATGACACAGAAACCAGCAGGACTGCGGAAACTCTATTTATTATTTTCTACAATCACAGGAACACAGTTAATCTGCAATGCCCCCACACCCTAAAGCCCCAGCAGGGACAGTACTCCTACAGGTACACACAGGGATCCATGTTCCATTATTTGGGTTATTTTCTTGGATAGCTGCTATTTTAGGACACCGATAGCAAGCCTATGGAAACAGCCAACCAACCCCCCATGTGCTCCAAGCAAGGTCAATCTGAAGCATTAGCTGCTCGCTGGCTGCATTTTCCCTTCCCAGAGATGCCATTTAGCAACCCTGGTTCCTATTAGAGCAGCATCTAAACCCCCTGATCCTGTAATGCTGAACAGGCTGTAACCCTCACGCTGGGCTGGCTCTGCCATCTGAACACGAGAGAGACCAGAGAGTGGAAACAAAACCAGAGGCACAGCTGGGGAAGAGCTGGGCACAGGGTCACCGACTGTGCCACGCACGGAGGGGAAGGTGCCAAGCCCAGCTGGTGCCCAAGCCCAGCCCACCAAGAGCACAGGGGCTGCTGATCCACTCCCTGGGAGCACACAACTGCAGATCCACACACAGCACCTCCAAACACCTTCTTGCTGGAGATTTCAACGTTTGGACAACTTATGGATCACTGAAACTCTCTCTGAGAAGCAGGGGACATTCATGGAGCACCTTGAGCCACTCCTAAGTTTTCAGAGACTGGGTTGGACGGGCCTTGGAGCAACCTGGGCTAGTGGAAGGTGTCCCTGCACATGGCAAGGGGGTGGAATGAGATGATCTTTAAGGTCCCTTCCAACCCAAACTGTTCTGGGATTCTATGATTCAGACACTTCTCTCCAGCACTTGCACAGCAACATTTGCAAAGGCTGCTGCCTTCAAGGCCTGTCCCATCATGCATCCAAACAGGGCCCCACAGCTCCAAGCAGTGCAGTTTCTTCCCACTGACATCTTTTACAGGATCAAACCTCAAACTTGGCCTGCATTTTGCATTTGGTTTTTAAATCACGAATCACTCTGGAAAAGTAGCACCAGGAAGAAAAAAACAACTTGCTAAAGTGTTCCCCAGCAGCATATCCACAGACTTTAATATAAAAAAGCTGCTGCTAATTTAAAAAACAAATGTTTAAGCAATCAAGCATGTTTATTTAATTTGTCCTTTCTGTGCCAGGGAAGGGCTGGGCCGCTCACAGCGGCTGCCACACGACGTTATTGAGAGTGTTTGTGGTGAGGTCCCTGCACGTTGGGATGGGGGCAGCTGGGAGACCCTACACAACCCACCCCTTGAAGGGGAGCTTGGAGAGTGCCCCTTGGGATACTCCAGCCTCAGACCCACCACCCTGAGATGAAAGCAGATGAAATAAGGATGAGACTGAGGATTCAACCCCTTGCTTGCATCCAGCATGAACCAGATCACAGAATCATGGAATGGTTTGGGTTGGAGGGACCTTAAAGACCATCTAATCCCACCCTCCTGCCATGGGCAGGGACACCTTCCACTAGACCAGGTAGCTCAGAGCTCCATCCAACCTGTCCTTGAACATTTCCAGGGATGAGGCCTTCCTGGAAGACAGGCACCCCCATCATCTCTCTGTTCCTCCAAGAGCAGTGAAATTTCAGTTTATTTGCCATCACTGCAGACCAATGTTCTTTGGACTAAAAAGACCAAGTATGGCTCTGCTTGCAGGAGGCACAGAGACAAGTACAGGGGAACCCAGAGCCCCAGAATGAACCCAGCTGGAAAGGGGCAGCTGCCTCACCACGGTGAGACACCGCTGACCTTGGGTCCTTTCCATCCACGGGCTCGCAGGACACCAGCAGCTTAAAAACACAACTTGCACTCTGTTTAATTTAAATGCTCTGAACTCAGATCAACTCTCAGTTTAAATATTCATTGCTGCTGTGATGGGACCCTGGTGAGACATCTGGTAAGTGGGCTGGGAGCTCCATCCACCACCGTGGGTCAAGCCTGCAGCTCAAGGGCCACTTTGTACCACCTTACATTCCCCATCCACGGAGCCTGAATCTCTTATGGCAACAGCAAGCTCCAAAGGGACTTTCCTCCTCTTTTTCCCAAACCCTCACCAGCAGTGAGCTAAATCCAGATCTGCTCTTCACACCCACCCACGAGCTGGGGCAACCAGTAAAGGTTCATTAGCGGGAGGAGCCGCGTTCGTCTTGCTTTGAACTTGAAAACAGCTGAAAAGAGGGGGATTTTGTGGGGGAGGAGAATATTCATCACAGAAAAAAACCCCAAAACATGGAGTGGCAAACAGCACCTTCAGCCACCCCGATGCCAAAAGGGCTCCTGTGGATGAGGTTAGGGATGGGGCATTACCCAAAATTGTGGGGGAGAAAGGTGCTTCTTCTCAAGTCATCTCCCAAGACACCTCTGTCCACTCGAGGTGCAGGGTGTGAATGTTCACCTGCTCAGCTTTCCCTCTGGCCTCCACACCTGAGTATTTGGGGTTGGCTCCTACTCTCGTGGCTGCTTAACCTGCTGTTTACACAGTTAATACTCCACTGAGGCAATGCAAGACACAGCACTAAACCAGTAAACAAACAGCCCCATTTCCCAGCTGGACAACCCCAAACCTCTCTTGATTTGAGGCCCTTCACTGATATCACCTCTGGCACAAAATATTCCTGAAAAGACTTGGCCAGAAGGAAAGTTTTGTGGAGACCCAATGGCAGCAGCTGGAAGGCACCGCTCCAAAACTGCAAAAACCTGTGGGAAGTCCCTGCTGCAAGGCTGCAGGAGGAGTATTTTGGATGCCACAGGGGTTGGGAAGGGGACCCGTGACACCAGGTGCCCAAGGGGGTTTGCTCTGCAGAGACAAGACCCGGAGGTGAGGATGCTCCTTCAGCCTTCCTGCACCATTAGCTCTGCACCTGAGATGGTGGATGCTCCCATGATGTGGTGTTTTATTCTCAAAGTCAGAAGCCAAATGTTTTTGGTGAACTTCTGGAGGGCAAACACAGAGCAGCCAATAGCCCTCAGGAGCCCAGGTAATGTTGGCTGCTCCTTTGAAGGAGTTCTCAGGAGCCCAAAGAAAGCTTCATCTTCTCACGTTCGTGGTTGTCATGGATTCACAAAGTCCTGGGCTCCTGATGAAGGATGGCCCTGCATGGGCACATTTCACAGATGGGAAAGTTCAGGAATAAACTGGAAAAATGATGTTGTTTGGTCTGCAGCAAAGCAGAGAACTGAGCCTGCTCCCAACCGTCCTTCCTCCAACAGCCACCACCACACACAGTGGTTTTCACTGGGCACATGCTGGACACAGTTCCTGAAAGTCCTGAAAGGCCTCCAAAGGCCCAAACTCACCAAGAAATGAGCAATAACCTCAGGACAAGGACTATAAGGATAATCCAGATTTCTCAGGGATCCCAAAACACCTAAAAGAACCCAATTCTCAGAGTACAAGTGAGAGGCTGGAGAGCCCTGTGCTGCTCTTTTTAACCCTAGAAAAGCTCAGACCTGGACAGCAGACCAGTATCTCCTTTCCCACCACAGCACTTTCAGGAACAGTGATGCCTTGGAGAGGAGCAGAAGCACAGGTGTGAGGGAACCCTTTATGAGCAGGAACTCAATTTTGCCCATCATTATCGTTGGCTTTAACAAATCACTCCCGGGGATGGCAGGCACTTTATTAATTTTTTCCCCCGTGCAGCATCCAGGATGATTGAGGAAATCCACTGGCCTGTTGATTTGTTTGCCTCCCCGGCCCAAAATAACTTGCTGTTTATTTTTAAACAGCAGGATGCATCAAATCCTGACATCGAGGAGATGGAGCCGGGAGGAGGTGCCACCCACATCCATGGGACCAGCAGCTGGGCTGAAGGTTTCCACCACGTTCTCTGCGTTGGGAAAAAGCCGAGTCCACGTCTCCCACTTGCACTTCAGACACATGAAAGTTGATAAAGGGATTTTCACCCCACTGGGTTTCTTCTGGCAGCCGCATTCCCGATGGATTCACTGCCCACCATGCCTGAGCTTTGATCTGCTTGAAGCCCAGGGAGGGTTTGGGCACCTCGGCCTCAAACAATGCCCCTGAGCTTGGACTTTGTTGTGTGGCCCTGGTGCTCCGGGTGGTGGGGATCTTCTGGGTGATGTTAGAAAACACTGCAACGTGCACATTGGCAAGCAAATGGTCATGGGAGATGCTTCTCTCTCCAATGGGTCTCCCGGAAAAACACAGCCATGGGAGACACCAGGCAGTGGCTCAGCACCTTGCTGAGTCCTCCAACACCCTGCCAAGACCCAAGCAAGTCATTTGCCATGAGCCCAAGCCCTCCTGGAGCCCTCTGAGGTCGGCAGCCAGCTGGGGCCAGCTCAGGTGCCCACGTCCCTCTCGGAGCTCAAGTTCCTCTCCTGTCCCAGTGGCTGTGGTTGCTCACGTGGGAGGATTCAGGATTTGCTCTTTGCCCTCCCATGGGGTTGCTCCAAGCAGCAGCTGATGCACAGGGACTCGTACAACCCAAAAATCCAATCAGCCCTGCTGAGGAAACACCACTGGGGCTCTCAGCCGGGTGTTTTGGTGGTGATCTCCCGGGGGCAGGAGGAAGCACCCAGTCCAAGGACAGCCACAGAATGGGACATGTCCTGCACAGCTCAGCTTTGCAACAACATCCCCATGGGAAGGGGTTTCTCAACTCACACAGCCCCAGCAGAAACCATGCGAGGCAGCTTCGCTGTCCCCATCCCGTAGGCCCCTACAGATGACCTTTATTTGTGTTTTTTTTAAGCACCATCTCCATTCTTTGTGGTTACTGAGACTGTTTTCCATATGAGCAGCACTGGAGAGTCTTCCAGAGCCTGCAGCCATCCCACACTGGAGCCTGCTGAGCAGCCAAGCGAGACCTGCAAAAGCCCAAAGCAGGCTGGAAGCTGCCACGAGGACCACGTGGGCAGTAATGGATCTACCGAGGGCTTACGACAAAACCACTGCCGGGGACAGGCGAGGCTGGGGAACACGGCACGGACAGAGGGAGCTGCAGCAGGAACGAGCCACAGCCGAGGGGATGCAGGGACAGAGAGTGGGAGCAGCAGCTCCAGCACCACAGAATCACAGAATCAACTAGGCTGGAAAAGACCTCTGAGATCACCAAGTCCACCAGCAGCCCTGGGCTAGTGCAGGTCCCCAAAAGCTCAAGGCAGCAGCGGCTGCTGGCAGCCCTGGGGCAGGGAGCTGCCTCTCCCCACGCACGCTCCTTCGTGGAAAGCCTTCTTTGTTTGTTTTCCTTCTTTCTTAGAATAAAAGAGAATGGGAGGGAAGCAACTGTGCAGTTCTCCAGGGACCCAGGACTCCTCGTGCCCACTCCCTGAGCAGGGTTAAACTGCACTGGGTCTGAACAGAGCCCTCCAACAGAGCCTGAAAGCAAAGGAATGACCTCCCCCTGCACACACACATTCCCTCCTGCTCCTCAGCGGCAGCAGAAGGGACCAGGGGGTGCCTCTCCTACGTGCCTACACACACCATAAATAACATGATAGGCACATGGTATTGAAAAACAGGTCCTGTGCAACTGCCCACCGCATGTGGAGTCCTGCAGGGTGGTGGTACAGGCTGGTGCCTGCCTCCCCCCCCGGGGCACGGGGCCCTGCTCTGTGCAAACACGCCGGGCTCGTGCCCAGGGCCCCGCTCACCAACCCCGGCAGCTCCCCCAGCACTGCCCTGTCCAAACACGCCCGGGCTTGGGTTTGCACTGAGAAGGGATTTACAAGGGAAGGCTCCTGGGAGACCTTAGAGCACCTTCCAGGGCCTAAAGGGGCTCCAAGGGAGCTGGAGAGGGACTTTGGACAAGGGCACGGAGAGACAGGACAAGGGGGAATGGCCTCCCACTGCCATTGGGTTAGATGGGAGATTGGGAAAAAATTCCTCCCTGTGAGGGTGGGGAAGCCCTGGCACAGGTTGCCCAGAGAAGCTGTGGCTGCCCCATCCCTGGAAGTGTCCAAGGCCAGGTTGGACAGGGCTTGGAGCAACCTGGGCTAGTGGGAGGTGTCCCTGTCCATGGCAGGGGGTTGAAACGAGATGAGCTTTAACGTCCATTCCTACCCAAACCATTCTGTGGCTCCATGACTGATCTTGCTTTGCCACTGCAGCACACTGAGGCAAACCAGCATCACCCAACTGATGGAGGCAGGTACAGACCCCACTTTCCTGGCTCAGGTAAGAGAAATTGCAATTGCCACCTGAACCAGGCTGGGTTGCAGCACTGGTAGCTCAGCTGTCCCATGCCTGATGCAAAGCCCCATCTCTTCCAAAAAGGCCTCCAGAAATGCACTGCTGAAAATGCAGCACATATTACACACTGCTGGTAACACCACTCCTCCTCCTCCTCCTCCTCCTCGTGTCCCAGACACACTTTCCCTCCTCTTCCCACTGTCCCATCGGCTGCCAGCTGCAGAGGGGCCCTGCCAGCTGACAGATGAATCTTCAGGTTAACAAATCCAATTTGTCGGAGACAAAAAGCCAGAGCATTTCATTTCTGCTGGCTTTTTCTTCATGAAATTGCTCAGACATTCAAGACGTGAAATGTCACCGTGTCACTTGGTGGCAGCTGAGGGCACAGAGCTGGAAAGGTCGGGAGAAGCTCTCTGAGAGCCACCCCTGCACAGTTTGAAGGGAAGGGGAACAGGGCAGATGGGGCCACTGTCATTGCTGGGGACAAGGAGGCCACCAGCCCACACATATTCCAGATACAAACCCAGTGCTCCCAGTCCCACCAGCTCTCAGCAGAGCACAGAGGGATGTTAATGCCCAGTGCCGGAGCATGAGCACCCACCCACAATTGCAGACAAGCCCCTTTTGCTCTCCTCGACCCCCCAAGCCCCTTCTAACCCACTCCCCTGCACTCAGGGGCCAGCTGGGACCATCACATTTCCCTGAGCTTGAATGAACAAAGCCAATTTTTCCCCACAGCATTTAGGGTATCTCCCACCAGTGCAGGACACAGTGGTAGCACTGGAAGCATGGCAGAGCCATCTGTATCCCACCAGGAGCAGGGAAAGCTCCGGGCATGTGCCAGTGAATCACAGAGGGGGGCATTGCTACATCCTCTGCCTCCCCCCCAGCTGGGTCTCGAAGCAGGGATGTCCAGAAGGGTTCCTGCTGTGCCATCCCATGAGCAGTGCTCAGGACACCCTTCCTCCCAACTGGAGGGACCCAAAGGCTGTGTCAGCACAGCACCAGCCGGTCACAGAGGCCACGGGCACAGACAGGGCTGCGTTCCCCGCCGGGACGTGCCGCGGGCACTGCGGCTCCCGGGCACCCCTCCAGCCCAGAGGGAACCTGAGACCTCCCCTCACGGGTGAGTTACTGCTGGGAACATACAGTTACAGCCCCGGTGCTGCCGGAGGGGAGGCAGAACAGGACACCCCACGGCACAGGGCCCAGCTATGCGAGGTATGGAAGCGCCTGGAAACCAGGACGGTCGGTGTCTGTCTGTCCCCAGAGCCACCCAACCCCTGCTGGCTGTTCTGCTGCAGACACTGCTCCGGTTGGGTGTGTAACTGCAGGAGTTTGGGGAGAAGATGAGCTGCTGGCAGGGTTCTGTGTGTCAGCCCCATCTCGGGGCTGGAGCCTCCTAAATGTCAAAAGGCTGATTCTGACCCAAAAGGCACCTCTGCTCACACACAGCCCCCAGCACAGGGGGTCAACACCAGAGTTGGCCGTGGCATCTCCCACCCCTCCCATGCATTGATGGTCCAAGCCCCAGCCTCAGCACAATGACACAGTGCAGCACCAGAGCCCACGCTGGGATTTCACAGTCCTGTCCCAAAATGCCCAAGTCTCATCTCAGAGCACAGCAGGTACCAAAAGCTGCTTCCCACACCGGCCTGTCACGTTCCCTGAGCAATTCCTGGTGCCAGCAGTGGGAAGAGCTGCCAGCTTCTCTGCCCAGGACGATGCAGAGCAGGGATGCTGCTCCAGTTTGCCTCTGGGGCACATGGGAACACAGAAACCAAGAGAAGCACTGCCAGGGGGGCCTGAGCCAGGCAGCGGTGGGTGGGTGACCAGAGCCCAGGAGGACAGAACAGGGAGACAGGGCTATGGTCAAGCCTGGCTCAGCAGCAGCCGCCCACCTTGTGCCCGGTGCCGCAGCATCCGTGGGAGACATTCCGTGAGCATCCGCGGGGGCGAGATGGAGCTTGGACTCTCCCGCAGCAGCAGGGAGCTCCCACTCCCACAGCAGCTTCCCTGCACCCT